>NC_084810.1:18088389-18390264 GCF_963583255.1 Pyrus communis | reverse complement strand
TAACTAGAACCAAAAGGAGAAACCACATTGCCAATGAAAGTCTAATCTAATCAACTTGGATACATAGCTAGACAAAGCACCTTTAGTCTTTTTTCCTGTTGCCGACTGCTCGTTCAACTTGAGTCTCCCAAATCTACAGTGGCAAAATGCATCTTATTAGCAAAATTGTTCCAAGGGAAGATATGTTTTACTAGTGCAAGATACATTCAGCTCTTTTGTTTTTGCAGTTTCTTGAGCTCGTTGTAACTTGCAACCCTTGTAAAGATAGGCATTTCCAAGTTTTCCAAGGCCATTTCAAGGAGGGGAACCTCCATATTGGTATCTGACTCGTAAAGATCCCACAAAACCTCCAGCTTTATCATGAGTTTGCAATTCAATCTATATATTAAAGATATCAAAGCAAGAGCTAAACCAAGTGAAAACTTATACATATCTGCTAATTATTTATATGCGATTTAACCTTAACATCTCTCTGCATTACTTTTTGCTTTATTAGTAAAACTCCTCCAGCTCCATATGGTAGACCAGGTGCCGAACATAACTCAAGAGAGCAAGAAGGGATCCTTCATATCTTTATGGTTTGAATCAATAGTTCAAAATGATCACACCTGACGACCTTTTCCACAGCAGCATTAACTATGCATCTTTCAAATGATGATAACAATTTAGAATCCTTTTAAAATTAGGATTTCTCAAAAGATACCTTATCAAAGGTACACATGAATAACGTTACTCTTACCACAAAGATTGATACATCCTAATGATCAAGTACATAATAAAAATCATTAGGTCCGATCAAAGTTTGTGGCAAGAGTAACATTAATTTATGTGTCACCTTAATCAGGTACCTTTTGAGAAAGACGAAATTGAAAAGGATTCTATATTTCTATCATCATTTGAAAGATGCATGTTGATGCTGTTTTGGGAAAGATCATCAAGGGTGATCATTTTGATATAGTGAAACTAAAGGATAATAAAATGACTATATCCAAGTTGATGCTGTTTGGGAGACTCATATATGTTGAACGAGCAGTCGGCAACAGAAAATGGGATTTAATGATCATCAAGGATTCTAATCTAATCACTATATCATGTTGATGCTGTTTGGCAAAAAATAACGTACAAAGATGTTAAGGTTAAATCTTATATGTTTAATTAGCAAACATGTATAAACTTTCACATGGTTTTGTTCCTGCTTTGATATATAAAAGTTGTATCTTAAGACAAATTAAATTGGAACTCATAATAAAATGATAAAGTTGGGAGGTTTTGCGGGATCTTTATGGGAGTCATATACAAATATGGAGGTTGCCCTCCTTGAAAATGACATTATAAAACCTCGAAATACCTCTATCTTTACCAGGATTGCAACTTACAATGACCTTGAACGAGTTCAAGAAACTGCAAAAACAAAAAAAAACAGAACGTATGTGAAGCTGCATTGCATACCTACACCATTAAACATGTCTTCCCCTTGAATCAATTTTACTAATAATATACATTTTGACATTGTAGATTTAGGAGACTCATGTTGAACGAGCAGCCGACAATTTAGGAGACCCATTGTCTTGTGTATTCTCTCAACAGCATTCCAAACATGCTACCAGATGAAAAAATAAAATAAAATAAAAAACCAACATCAAATTAAGGTTATCACATCGTAAGTGGGACAGTCTAAACTAAAATTGAACTTAAAACCGACAAAGGTAACAAGGATTCTAGGTGCGAAATAAACACCACAACACAGTATAAGTACTTCTACAACATAAACAATGCTTCAAGAGGTGCTTTGCAATAGTGTACAAGACAAAGCTTTCAGAAAAGAACTTTAATATATACAGTAAATATTTAACAAAAAACAGAAATCATGGAAAAATAGGTAGGGAAATGACAAGTTGCATTTGAACTAATCAATCGTGCAGCGTTCTAGTTTAAAATACGACTAGAGGTG
The DNA here is from genome assembly GCF_963583255.1 of Pyrus communis. Classification (NCBI taxonomy): domain Eukaryota; kingdom Viridiplantae; phylum Streptophyta; class Magnoliopsida; order Rosales; family Rosaceae; genus Pyrus; species Pyrus communis. The sequence continues at coordinate 18,388,313 of NC_084810.1, read as the reverse complement.
TAGAGAAGAGGGTTTTAAAAAATATGTACGAAAAATCTCAATGAGAGGTTCAAACAAAACATGTGAAAGCACAGTTGACAAAGAACAACACAAAGTAAGACTTAACTACGACTATAGAGGAAGGATCAGTAACTAAAAAATATAGCAGATTCTAAATCTTCGATTAAAAAAAGTGAAGGTTCATTTCCTCGACCTACAAAAGCTTTTATATACTCCGACCAAGGTTATGAAAATTCAATAACAGATTGAACACAAAAGGATGATATAGTGAAACACTACCCCATTTTCTCAGCTCAACTCTCAACTGCCAAACCCAGTTTCATGTTTCATCTCACCTACATCTGCTTTTGCAGCAGCAAACTCTTAAAATATGATTTAATCCAAATAAAACCCACATATGATTTCTTAAGCCGATAACCATTTACCAAAAGTAACATAATTTGCATTCAACAGATGAACATTCATATGGAAATCCAAAATAAAAGCGAACAAATCAAAGCATTATAACTACCAAAACACAAAAGTCAATGTACTTCCGAATCCTAACAACATCATAATCAACATACCCAACATGCTAAAAATGAGATCCAAAATCTTGCAACTCATCTAAATTACCAAACGAGTGATTAACGATCTGACCAATGTACCCAAAATTAATCCCCAAATTATCCGAAATGACATACACTTCAAAACAAAATTTTAATTCAGCTAAAGAAAAAAGAAAGAGCCTCACTGCAGCAGCAGCTCAATCGAGAGGGATTTCCACATCGCCATCGGCGATCTCCTGTTGCAAATCCTTGGGGTCCTTGCCGTCGACCGTGCAGCCCACTGAGACGCAGGTGCCTAGAATCTCCTTCACCGTGCCGGCGAGCTCCTTGGCCATGGATCTGTTCCTCATGACCTTGGCGATCTCAATGACGTCATCCAGTGAGATGTTGCCGCTGTGCTTGATGTTCTTGGTTTTCTTGCGATCGCGCTCGGGCTCCTTCAAGGCCTTGATGACAAGCGCCGCCGCAGACGGCACAACCGAAACCTTGGCCTGCCTGTTCTGGACGGTGAGCTTGACGGTGACGCGGAGGCCCTTCCAGTCCTTGGCGGTCTCCTTGGCGATGTCTTCTCCGATCTTCTTTGGGGAGAGACCGAGAGGGCCGATCTTCGGGGCGAGAGAACTGGCGGCTCCTACCTCACCGCCGGTGACTCGGACGTAGACGTCGACGACCTGTGAGGGATCGAACTTTGGCGGCATTGTAGCTGATGGTGGCGAAGGACAGAGAGTGAAAAGCTAGGGTTTCCAACAGAGGCGACAGACGGAGTGTGGGAAATTCTGTGAATTATATGCTAGGGTTTTGCGGGGATGGATATTTTAAACTCTCGGAAATGACCTTGATATTTGCGGAGTTTTACAAAGAGGTTTTTGTGTGCGAATTTGGGCTTTTGCTGCGACGGTTCGAGGATAAATTTGTCTTTAGGATATGGGCTTCTTTGTTCGTGGTATTTTGTCACAACACTAAGATTTAGTGGTATTTTTCTTTAGTTGATTCATAGAGTCTCTCAACATAAATTCTCACGCGCCTTTGTGTAGGATATCATTGTATCAAAATCATAGCTCGTCAAGCTTATTGAGTCAAAAAACATGTTGCGTTACATTTTGCTATCAGTAATGTTTTCAACCCTAAAGCGACCAAGGAGCAATCAAGTATGTCCTTTGGCTTGAATTGAACCGTGCCGCGAGAAGTCACTTGTTCACTTACTTTAGAGAGGCACATAAAATATGTTCATCAACGTAGTTTGTTCAAAGTCGTAAGTAATGGTTGGAGAAAAAACCAGTTCGAGATTCAAAGTTAAGTGTTTATTCCTAAAGGAAGAAAGTGGAAAGATACTAAGGAGAGGAATATAATCCCTTGATTTTAGTGATCACCAACAATGTATCTTTTGTTCAAAATGTACGACATTAAACAAATGTTACCGTCATGCACAATACTTTTTTTTCAAGTCTATATACGATTTTTTTCAACCTCTAATACAGATAAGGAACTCGCATATATTGTATGAGGGCCAATCAATTTGGCCCACAACTGTTGAAGTCCACAACGCAAACCCCAAATATGTGTTTGCCCTAATGATAAACCCTAATTTCATTTCCCTCCAAAAGGCTCTCACTTTACTTCCCTCACTCACTCTATAATCCCTCTCATCGGTAAATTCTCTCTGATTCGTAACTGTCATCCAACCAAAACATGAACGAAGACAATGGGTAATGTTGCTTTCTCTCTCTTCTTCAGCTTTATTGATTGCTTGATGTGATTTTATATTATTATTATTAATCTTCCTCTTGTTGTGAATAACCTGCTGAGTGCAAGAATGCTCCAGATTGATTTCTGGCTTTTGAGTTTTTATATGGATGTTTACACAAAACAAAAAAAAAAATAAAGTACATGTATGTGTATGGAGGATCGAGAGTTCCTCACATATGCGCGCACACACTCATATAGCAGGCCTTTTCTTTCCTTCTTCTTCCCTTGTTCTTGTTGGTTGCTTCTTACTTGTATTGTCATGTACTGATTTAGGGCTTACAAGAAGCCTTGTCATACTGACAAGGCTGTTAGCATCATCAATGGCAGTGGCTGTCCATCGAAATGGGCAAGTCTTCCAGTAAGCTTTGATGTTCTGGATAAGCTGGTGGAACCCATTGACCATGTTCGTTTTGCTGCCGTTTGCAAGGGCTGGTGTCTTCTTTCGAAAGAGTATAATCAAACAACGGGACGCTGGCGTAAGGTACTTCCCATGCTCATGATCCCTACCAAATCTTCTCAAGAAGAGGATAATAGCGAGACCAACCAATGCATTGTGTACAGTGTTTATGAAGGACACATCTTCAACAATATTCAGCTATCGGTTTGTGATGGTCAAAAGTATTGTGGCTCTAGCCATGGTTGGTTGGCTGTGGTAGATCAAGGACTAGATTACCTTTACGTAACTCTCATGGACCCTTTCAGAAAATATGTGGCGCCCATTAATCTTTCTGGCATTGATTATTATGACTTAAACCCTGATCAAGAAGATAACTACATGACTGAAGATCGGTATATGAATTACCTTCCAAAGGTTATCTTGTCTGCCGATCCATATTTGAAACCGAAGGATTATTGGGTTGTTCTATTTTACCAAACGAATTTGAGGTTGTGTTTCCATAAAGCAGGACAGACATATTGGTCCTGTTGCAAATTTAAGGAAATAACGTGTATTTCTGATGCTGTATTTTATAAGGGCCAGGTATATACAGTTGGAACTCGGGGAAAAATTGTGTTATTCGATATCAAGAGCAAAATTAAGCATCCACGGGTTCCAAAAGCCACACGGCTTACAGGCTCAGTGTTTGAAAGGTCTGCACGTAAGGCATATCTTGTGGAATCAACCGAGGGAGACTTGTGGCATGTTCGAAGAACTGTGAAACGAAAGGAAGGTTGTGATGGAACTTTGACTGATAGCTTCCAGGTTTACAAGGTGGTGTTTGATAAGAAAGACAGATCCATAGTGGAGCAGGTTGAGGTCAAAAGCATTGGAGATGAGGCTTTGTTTGTTGGTGACAATCATTCGATGTCTTTCTTGGCTTCAAACTTTGCTGGGTGCCAGCCTAATTCCATATATTACACATGTGATCTTCTGCATTTTCAACATCCTGAGCGCAGGCCATTTGATATGGCTGTCTACAATTTAGAGAACGAAACCATTACACCATTTTACTCTCTGACTTCTTGGCAGAAAGGCAACCCGCGCGCAGCTTGGATTTGTCCACAGTTTAATGGACTCTGCTAGGCGTAAGCTACTCTTCTATTTGCCTTTCATATTTTGCCGTTGTTACTCTCTGTTCAGCCATTTTGTGATCAACAACCTCAAATTAAGGAAGGGTAACTCTCTTTATCTCGCATCGGAGTTTTATGAGTTTTCATCAGTACTTGATAATTACTCAGTGTACTTTTGTCTATTGGCATGACTGGATATTAGCCTTGATCGTTAATCTATTAGGTACGTGCACTTGCAATCTAATTCAGTATTTTCTAATCGTTTGAAGCATTTTGCTGCATTAGAATGTTTTGAAATTTCAGTTGAGCACTCCTCGTTCATCTTGAAATTAAAATTAGAACAAATTTTGGTCTTATTACCGAACCTCACCTTAGTTGAAAGTTTTCTTGGTTGATTTGATGTCATTCCACATAGGACAGACTCTATTGTACTTTTGTCGATCAAAAAGTGAACTCATCCGCAAGAGTACACACTCACATCAGTGTTAGAAACCTGGTGCTGCTGATTTTCTAGTTGTAAATCTACAACTGTTAGCATGTCTACATAAATATCTGAGATTACAACTATCTCGGCTCTACATTTGTTGCGACTATCTTGATTTCGCAGCTGTTGTCACTACCTTAATTATCTTGGTCTTCCGCGATTATCTTTAGCTTAAACTGGGTTATCGTGTCAAGGAACTTATAGCTCGAGTGATTAAGTGCATTTTACGCTTCCGTAGTTCTTTGTTTAATTTATTCTCCTCGGTCACTACTTATATCGAAGTCCTTTCAACTCCAAAGGAATCATTTAATTGAATTTTAAAAGAGTCATCTTTCAATGTGGGACATTGGGACTTGATCGTATTGGGGTCATTTCAATTGCCAAAAACATATTCAAAGGAAAATAATTGCGGGTAAAGGAGCTTCGATGTTTTGAACGAGTGTTGAGCGAGTGAAGTGCCCCATAAGCTATAAGAGTGAGCTATATGTTTTAAGCTACAAGTTACAATTTATTTTATTTTCTTGGCTCTCTTTGTTATCTTGTAAATTTGTTTGACGATCGAATGTCAAAATTATCTACTTTTCTAGGTCATCCCTAAAAGATAAATTTTGTAATTCAATGTTAAGGGAAAAATATGGTTCATCTATTCATTAATTCAATGTTAAGGGAAAAATATGGTTCATCTATTCATTAGATAATTGTTGAATGACTAAACGATATCATATTTACCGCTTAATTATCTTTACAATCTTTGTTTTTTAGTTTAAATTGAGTTACATTAGCAAATGGCTTATAACTCAAGTAGCTAATAGCAAAATTCGCTCTTATATCCAAGATCAGGAGAAAAGAGAAATAGATTATCTTGATCATTGTGACTCCAAAATGAATCATTTTATAACATTGTTTAAAACAAGTCATTTTTAACGAAGGGGAATTTCCGCATTCATTTTCTTTCTTTGAACGCCTTTGTTCATGTTTGGCCTCATAATTGTGCACAATGACAATATGTACGTAAATCATTTACCTTTTTAAGAGTTGGAGCTAATAATATTGGGGTCATTTCAATTGCCAAAAACATAACTTTCAAAGGAAAATAATGGTGCGTAGACAAAAGAACTTCAAAGTTGCAAGTTACAACCCCACTTAAGGAAATCACCCTCCTATCACTCTCAAATAGCATTACCTATCAATCCAAAGGTCCACAACTCACATCAAAACTTTATGCTTATGAAAGTGATGTAAGGCTTATCTCACCCTTTCCCCTTCCATGCCTTTTAGTAGACATAGACTTTCAAACGTCTTGTTAACCAATAATATAGCATGACCACACCATCTCACAAGCAAGGTTCTAAAAAACGTTAGACGCTAGTTGGACGGCGAGCAGGGGCCTAGCGCCTAGGCGAGGTCTAGACAGGTGCCTAGGTGGATTTATTATATATATTATAAAATATGAGTATATTTGTAAAAATTTTAGGGTTTTTTATGTTAGTTTTATAACATTGACTCAACCCACATATTTTAATTATTATTGGACTTTGCTTCTTTTCTTGATCAAGATTGGGCTTTGCTTTTCATTTCATAAACAACCTTATTGTTGTGAATAATGTGGATGGCCCACATGAATAATTTGTTACTATTTATGCACAGTAATTTCACTATTTATTTGTGGAAAATTTGTAAAGTGAATAGTGTTCTCTTTGCTTATAAAATGAACGAGAGATGAAGAAGAGAGAAAAGAAAGGAAGAGGAGAGGAGATAATAGAGAGAGTTATTTTTGCACTCCTATTATTTTATATAATGAAAGCACCAATGTTGCCCGAGGACATACTCCAGTCACACTGACTGTAGAGGAACCTCGTAAATTTTGTGGCTTGTTTCTTTTATTCCACTGCACACACCATTGATTTTACAACACATTATCAGCACGAGAAGCTCTCATGTCAGTGGAAAGCATAACACCATAAATTCAGACAAACAAAGGTACAACAAAACAAGAAAAGGTATGTCCATTTTTCGTCTCTCCCACCGCGCAAGAAGCACCCCACCGAATTTCAGTGAGAATTGAAATTTACAACGACTTGTAGTCATCACGAGATAAGAAAACTTGTACCTGACAACTGGTTTCCAGAGATCCAGAAGAATCTCATCAGATTTGGAAACCCAAATCGCGTCATTTTCGACGGATCTCGAGAACTCCTATGAATACTTGGTTGTCTGAGATGGTGATGGTAGGACTGACTCTACACATGCCTTCCTCTCTTGTACCTCCATCAACTCCGCTATCATCTATGTCCCTATAGGGAAGTTCTTGCTTTGCGATGCCATGTTCTCTAGGTCATGCAAGAACAACACCAGTCTCTGGTAGCCTTATTGGATTGAATTGGTTCTGTGTGACCTCCACAACAACCCAGATGGCCTTGGGTTTGAGACTGGTAAAGACAGACAACGAAGAAAAAGGAATGAGAGATTATGGAATGGTGTTTTCAGGCACCGTGTGAAAAAGGATTGGTAAAGTGGAATTTTTGGTGTATGATGCTGACATGCACTAAAAGTTTATGAAATATGTATGGCACCACAAGGACAATAATAATAATAAATAATAATAATAAATAAATAAAAGGAGATGGTGCATCATCAGGTGATAAGGGAAAAAAACTGATGAGCTTGAAAGAAAAAAAAAAGGTAAAAGGCAAAGGAATTGTACAACATGTGAGAAAAGGTTTTGAAACTTGGTGCCGACAGAAAAAAAAAATAACTAACAAATAAAAAGGACAAAAGGAAATGGCAAAATAAAAGGTTCTAATACTTTTTATTTATGTGAATGGTGTTAACTTAAAACACTTTCACAAGTTTTATTTACTTTAAAGCAATTTATTTATCAGGAACGGTTTTACCGACTATTACTTTAAGTTTTGATTTATGTGAATGGTGCTGAATTAAAGCCCTTATCACAAACTTTATTTACTTAAATGCAATTTATTCATTATGGCTGGAATTACTGCCTATTGCTTTAATTTACGTATTGTACTTATCTTTTGTTACGATGAGTATATACAGGACCTGAAGTTCCTTGATCAGATCAGAACCTGCAGTTTCTTGATCCTCATCATATAAAATGATTGGACCCGAAGTTCCATTGTACAAAAAGATCGGGCATGAAGTCCCTTGATCCTCAAGATCAGAACATAATGTTCCTTGATGAGTACAGTAAGTTTGAAATGCCGCAGTGCCTCAACTTAATTGTAATAAAAGCCATAAGAGTCTCAGTTTAGAGACTATTAAATAAGGACCAGAAGTTCCTTATATCCATACTCAAAATGGTTTAGCATAAATGTTTATTAAGCGGATGAAATTGATTACCTGCGCTCTGCTCATGAAAATGAAATTGCCAAGCTTCTACATGGGGACATGTCATTTTACATGATGCAATATTAATTCGGTTGAGACCTGTTGCCAACCATCAATATCTCTCAGTACAACTCGTGTTTGGGCACCAGCCAAACATTACACATTTACGAGTTTTTGGTTGTGCTATACATGTGCCTGTTGTACTACCATAACGTACTAAAATAAGGCATCAATACAAACTGAGAATTTATGTTGAATTTGATTCACCATCTATCATTCAACATTTGTAACCCTTGATTGGGGATATGTTTACTGCGTGGTTTGCAGACTATCATTTTGATAAGACAATTTTCTTACCATTAGGGGGAGAAAATAACATCGTTTCAGAAGAACGATGAGAAAATATCATTCCAAAAGAATGATAATAAAAGACCGTTCCAGAAGAACGAAGAGAAATTGCCTTATTTGATTCATGAAGCAATCAATATAAAAACGAAGTGAGAATAATTGAATGATGCAACGATATGCAAATCAAATGCCATATACATTTAATGATGCAATGAAAGTGATGAAATCACATATACTTGTTGCAAATGTGCCTACAAGAATTGATGTCCCTGTTGAACAAAAGTAATGATGCAGTAAATGATTTATTTGTTGCAGGCCTAAAGCGTGGCAGACCTTCAGACTCTAAAGGTTTAGTCATTTGAAAGAAGAAGAATATGACACTACTGAACAATTACATTCCCGAAGCATAACTGTTGCATGCCAGAAGCATGACAGTCGCCGTGTGGATATATGTCCCAGAAAGGATAATCCGCGGACATGAGAATGTTGATGTCTCATGCATGAAGCATGATAGACATATAGGTTCCAATGACTCAACTCCCGAAGTGGAGATTAAAATCCAAGCTCTATAACGCTCTATAGGAGCTTTATGACTATCCTGGAAGAGATAGTGTAATGCCCTTGAAGAGGCAATGGATATCCAAAGAAATGAAAAGCTTTTATGCATGCGCATGCACATGAGAATATGGGATCACCGATTGATGATAACCAATGGTAATTTTGGTTTTTATAAGTAGCTACTAAATTTATCAATGAGCTGTGTTGATATTAAGTCCCGTTCTTTTTCTGTCAACAAAATTATTGGTCAAAATAGAGAAAGGCAATTCCATTACAATTTTATAAGAACGTGGAAAAATAGACTTATATACTTGAATATAATACAAATAGCCAAAAGATGTTGAACCTAGAAGGTTACATATGGGCATTTGTAATACCGTGAAACACACTCACATGATATGACGCAAAGTTATAAATGAGTTCATATGAATGGAGAATTATATACGAAGGGTTGTGAGTCGCCCACATCATATCTCCATAAGTAAATCCCTCAAGTATACATGGAAGCAAATTGCTCTGTATAAATCCCAAAGGAAAATGTGTCATGAAATGTAGAAAATCCCTGAAGGATTCAAATGGCTTGAAGTAAGCCCCCGAAGGGTAAATCATAAAATATGTACTTAATACCAATGAATGGTATAAATTGCCTTAGTGAGTACTATTGCAACATACTAAAATCTCTTGTAAGAGTCAATGACATTAAATTAGAACTCCTGAAGAGTCAAGAAAGATTATAAAGTGTTGAGAGAAATATTATCTCGAATTACAGATCGAACAATATGCCAACACGAATCTTATCCATGATGTTTATGATATTAAAGAATCATATGGATTGAAAATTATGAGTTGAATACTCAAATGATGTAGACACTAAGAATGATTATTTATCTTTGTGAAGATAAAGATAAATTGATATTTGGTCCAGAAGTACCACATTTTAAGGAAGTATATGCTTTATTGTATTTGGTACAATACATTGAATGAAATAAAGCTTATCTATTAATATCTCTAAGAAATTACATATATGTGCATACACATGAGTTAAAACAAACAAACAGGAAGAAGCCTTCACAAAGGTTGCTTATGTAAAGCATCAGTACTAGGCAATACCCCCAAAGGGGGAGGCACTGGAGATTGATCATGTAGCACCCTAGTACTTGACAAAACATCAGAAGGGGAAGACATCAGTTGCCTCCAGAATCTAGCAACGAACCTTTGGTAATCACTTTGAATTCGACTTTCAGATTCCTGTAGCTGGTCGAGATCTCTTTTCATGCTCGTCGAGTAATTATTTGCAAGCACGTGTAACACTCTATTCTTGTGCTTGAGCCATCCGATCTCTTGTTTAAAATTTGCCACCTCAGCCATCAATGATTCAACTTGGTGAGTTCGAGCAAGTAGGCGTTGGCCTATATTGGATACAGAGCCCGCACATTGAACATTGAGAGCCAAAGAATCTTGAACGGCCGACTTATCAAACCGTTTTCAAAGGATTCTGTTATCCTTTGGGGTGAGAAAATTCCTAACCACCACAGTAGCGATTATGTTATTCTTCATCACAGAGTCCCCAACTGTAAGGAGACCATTAGAAGATAAGAAGGACGCGCGCCATATATTATCCTGATGCTGCTCGTTTGTATCACTCATAAGACTCAAATCTAAGGAAATGTTAGATGGGCAAGCCATTTTCAGAAATGATGAAGGAAAAATGAGGTCAAATAAAATCTCAGAAATGCAAGAAAGGGAAAATTTCTACAGGTAGCAACTTTCTGAACATACTCTTGAACACAATTGATGTCTCTATAAAAGAAGAGGCAATAGAGCCACTTATTCAGAGATCGAAGAGGCACCGCTTTCCGAATTTCAAAAGCCAGATTTTCCTGAATAAAGTTCGTTAGCATTTTTCAGACGCAATCTCAGCTTTTCCGAATATCGTGTGCAACTTTGTCAAAGATATCTGACAAAGTTGAAAACACGTAAATCTTACTATTCTAATTACACCACAATTGCTAACAAGAGTAAAGGCATAGCACCACTACTTGCTATTAAAAAATCTTTATATATGTCGAACTTCGTTCTCCATAACAAGGCACACTTACAAGAATACCTAACTCTTCCTCATCTCCGAGAATGCATCTTCAATAAAGCATTTCGAAATACTCAGTTTTCTTCCTCTCCGAGAATACCTCTTCAAAACCAGTCACACCAGACCAAGATTATCTCATATCATCAGGGATGAAAGTAAAAGTATCTCATATCATGCAATCTCCTTGTCCTTTCCTTTGTCCTTGTTCTCACCTGCAGGATAAAGAGAAAGAGAGCAATCAGTCGCCACATGGAATCAAGCTCATGATTTGGAACTGATTGCCCGGAACCTTTGCCTGGTTGCTTACCTTGCATTGCTCTCGAATACTCTTCTTCAACTGTTGATATGATGTTGGCTATTTACACTGAAACTGCCACGCATGGATAAGTCACCAAGAAGTGAAGGATCATTCAAATGCAAGGTTTGCATTCCACTCCTGCATCGGAGGACAAATACTACAAGAAAAGATGTCAAACCTGCATAGGGAAAATACCATTTCTGCAAGGGGAACAGATAAGGCAAGTGAAAATGATACATTGAAACATGTGGAGACAAGCACAACAAAACACGAGCCAGTTCATCCCCGACAAAGCCTAAGATCACTTGTCACATGAAGCTCCTCATGGTCCAATTTCATTCAAGATCAAGCCTAAACGATCCTTGAAGAAATCACAAGTCCGATTCAAGATCAAGTGTCCACCACCCTTGAATCAAATTCAGCTCCAGATAAAAGTAGTAAATTCTGACATTTAGAGGAAGTCTAGCAGAAGACCCTTCCCAGTTCAAGAACAAGCCTGTGGAAAGTTAACAACAAGTAAAGCACCTCTTTCAGCAACTCTTCTCGCTAAGAGACTGAAGCAGAAGGATCAACGATCAGCCTAAATGATTTGAAATCAGGGGGAGATACTTATCAGGGGGAGCATCCAAAACATATCAAGATTTTAACGAGTCAATCGAAGACTTGTGGCCATCCAAAGGGGAGTGTTGTGAATAATGTGGATGGCCCACATGAATAATTTGTTACTATTTATGCACAGTATTTTCACTATTCATTTGTGGAAAATTTGTAAAGTGAATAATCTTCTCTTTGCTTATAAAATGAATGAGAGATGAAGAAGAGGTTCACGGAAGAAATTGTGAAAGAAGAAAGAGAAGAGAAAAGAGAGGAAGAAGAGAGGAGATAATAGAGAGAGTTATTTTTGTACTCCTATTATTTTATATAATGAAAGCACCAATGCTGCCCCGATGACGTACTCCAGTCACACTGACTGTAGAGGAACCTCGTAAATTTTGTGTCATATTTCTTTTATTCCACTGCACACACCATCAATTTTACAACACTTATTTCTTTATATAAAAATAAATTTCTTATTCCTTAGTGACATAGACGTGGCAAATAGACATCCACATCTCTCTTTCCACAACTATCTTCCCACTTTAATTTCCTATCAGCCCGTGAAACACAAAATCCCATAAATCTCTCTCTCTTATTTCCTATCAGCCTATGAAACACAAAATCCCAGAAATCTCTCTCTCTCTCTCTTTTTCCAGAAACCTTTAGCAAAGCAACCATGGCTATATTCAAATGCGGACGCAGATGGGAGTTTCGATGCAAATGCGAGAGTTAGAGTTGCAGATCCGATGAGAGTTCGAGACATCAATAGTTGCAGAGCCGTCAACGCTGGAAAGAATTTCAAACCGCCTTGAGCACAGCCTAGAGCGCCTAGATACCCACCGACTTTTGTAACGATTTGCCCCAAATCGGATCGGGAGACCTCCGCCGAACGCCTAGGCACCGCCTAGGACGATTTTTAGAACACTGCTCACAAGTAATAATTGGAGTTGAAGGGTGATAGTTTTATTTTATTTTATTTTTTTATAAAAATCATCAATATTTATTTAAAAGCAAAATTAATAAAAAGGGTTTGAAAACTTTGAGTTTTAACCAAAAACCATGTTATAATTTTATTTAATAGTTAGTATAAAGCTCAATGCTAAATCAATCCAACTAATGGCCCAACCAAAATAATATCGTTACTTGTCGATTTTACCCCTAACGTTTTAGGTTAAGTTAGTTTAGTTTTGTTCGATAAGTTTAATTTTGCCCCTGTCAGAAAGCTGAAAAAGTTGAGGTCTACGAGGGTGTTGAATTTGAGTAGTCTAAGGGTGGTGCGTCATCACAGGAGAGGGTTTGTATTTCAATTTGGAGGGAGGGAGGTTGATTCAGTGGAACTGGATTTGTCAAAGTGGGTGATTAGTTTGGATAATCATATCAGTGAGGAATCCGACGAGAAAATGCTTGAGAAACCACTGGTGATTGGGGGCTCCAGCGATGGATTCGCAATGGCAACAGAAACTAATTCCCCTTTTTAGCCATCCCCTCGATCAAATAAAACTTCCTATCCTCCTTTTTTTTTTCTTTTCCTCCCATGAGGACAAAAAAATTACTTTGGTAATGCAGGTGGAATCAAAGCCCCTTGTTGTTTTTCTCACAGATAGAGAATCGCAGACCTTTCACCTTCCTCATCCAAAAAAACAAGAACAACTTTAACGAAAAACTCTCAGTACTGTTCATTTTAACGAAAATCATATTTTTACATTAAAAAATTAATCTTGATACTATTCACTTTACATTTTATTTTATTTTTATCGTTAAAAATCAAATTTTCTAACTTTTTTCATTAGTTTTCCTTAAACAAAAAAAAAATAAAAATAAAAAAAAAAACAAAATTCCCTTGTTTTTTGGTTTTGCATTTTTGGACGCAGTGGGGTTGATAATGGATTGTGCGCCAGTGGCGTTGGTAGGTGAAGACTGGGTAATGGGGTGGTGTTTTCCTTTTTTTCATTTTTTTTTTCAGAGTTTTTATTTGGATAGTTAACAGTGTTATATTGAATCAATTGAGGGACGAGTGTAAATTTTGAGGGAAGCCAATGAGAGGCCACATATGATTTTCGATGCAGAAGATCTGCACTCCTGATTTCTATTTGAGTAATTAGTTTGATTATTGTGTTGGAAATTGTAATGTTGTTCAAATTAAAAGCTAGGGTTTGTAATATAAGTCTGGTGGTGGCATATGCTTTCTTTATTTACTCAACATGTTGTATGTTTCTACTTTATTCTCACTTCAGGAAAAAAAAAATGGCACGTTGTTCGTATTTAGTATATTTTTAGTTTCATAAATAATACTCGTGTTCAATTTTATAAATAATTCTCGTGTTCAGTTTCATAAATAGTATTCATGTTCAATTTCATAAATAATTTTTATGTTTTGTTTCATAAATAGTTTTCGTGTTCAGTTTCATAAATAGTACTCGTGTTCAGTTTCATAAATAGTTTTCGTGTTCAGTTTCATAAATAGTATCCGCATTCAGTTTCATAAATAGTTTTCGTGCTCAGTTTGATAAATAATTTTCGTGTTCAGTTTTATAAATAATTCTCATGTCCAGTTTCATAAATAATTCTCATGTCCAGTTTCATAAATAGTTCTCGTGTTCAGTTTCATTTATAGTACTCATATTCAGTTTCATAAATAGTGTAGTACTTGTGTTCAGCTTAATAAATTGTTAGTGTTCAGTTCCAGAAATAGTGATAGTATCCATGTTCAGTTCTAAAAATAATTAGTGTTCGGTTTCAAAAATAGTTTAGTACCTGTGTTTAGTTTCATAAATAGTCAATTTAAGAAATAGTATGAGACCTCGTATTTTTAAAATATCTGTTTAAATAAAAAGAGTTTTATTGAGTTTCTTTTATATATTTGTGGGGGAAATGTTAATTTAGTCACTGAACTTTCACTCCATTGAAAATTAAGTTCCTGAATTATTTTTTTTTGGTAAAATAAGTCCTTAAATTCATTAAAAATTGCTAATTTCATCCCTACTATTATATTCAAAGCTATTTTATCTAATTTTTCATCAACTTAAGTCACTTGACACACTTTAGAGTTTAATACTGTTATTTTCTCACCTATAAGCCCTTAATATTTCATATAGGTTGCAAATCTAACGTGTAATTTAACCTCCAAAGTTAACTTGCACTATTTCTTATGAAAAACTACCAATTTACTCTCCAAAGTTAATTCCATATGCTATTTCTTTATGAAAAACTACCAATCTACCCTCTAAGGTATATCATATGCAATTAACGTGACTTAAATTGACTGAAAATTGAATAAATTAGCTGTGAATATAACCTTCAGGATGTAATTGGTAGATTTTTATAATTCAATGACTGATTTTTTTGAAAAAAAATAGCTTAAGGACGTAGTTTTCACTAAGTGATAATTCATGGGCTAAATTAGCAGTTCATCCTCTATTTATATGTATCAATGAGAGTATATATAAATAGATATACATATATTATAATCATTGCATTTTTTTTTTCAACGTAAACCCTATTATTTTCTATTAGTATCATAGTTTTGTGAGCAGTGTGGTATCTAACGTCTTGAAGTCTATTCTTAGAGCAACTCTAGCATTGCAAAGGCCCCCTAGGGCAACTCACTGTTGAATAGCCTCCAATGAACAGTAATTGTCTTTTGCATCTCCACCCCTAAACTGAATAACCATGGCAATAGGCAATAAAATATTAGTACTTTTTATTTTATAAAATAATACAAAATAATTTTATTTGTAATTTCGGATAAGATTTTTAATCGTTCTCGTTGCGCCATATGTCATTATCCGAAAAGACAATTTTGGTGATAGATTTCAATAAGATATTTATCCAATGTCGTTGTGCCACGTGTCGTTACCTTTTCAGAACCGTTGAGGATAGATTTTCGATAAGATTTTTAACCAATCACATCGCGCCACATGTCACAATTTGTTTACAATCTTTGAGGATAGATTTCGATTAGATTTTTAACAAATGACGACATGTCACGTGACATTATCTAATACCTAATCATTTCTTTTACCTCCATATAACTCACCATCAATCCTAAGAAATCACATACCAAAATCAAAATCTCTATCATTATTCATAGTTTCCGCTTCATTCTTACAATGTCTTCTTCAAGGATGTTGTGAGAAATCGATGAGCAAGAGAAAGAATTATTTAAGCAAGGGGAAGAAATGTTCAATCTCCAGGTGGGCGAAAATGAGATGGAAGAGGATGAGGATGATGAGCGTATAAGGAGAGATGACGAAGCAAAAAGCCAAATAGCCACACATGCCCATCGAGTCATCCAAGCTGTGGCTCAGTTCTCCAGTCCCAGCAGTTCTGCAAACATTGAAAGAAGCAGGCAACGACGAGGTACATATCTATTGGACGATTATTTTGTCTGTAACAGTGCATTCCATGTGCTTTAGACATCGTTTTAGAATGGAACGACATTTGTTCAACAAAATCATGATTGCTGTTTGCAACCATAATTCTTACTTTGTGCAAAAAAAATGATGTTTTTGGTGTTATGGGTTTTCTTCCTGAGCAAAAAATTATTGATGCCTTGCGGATGCTTGCATATAGAGTATCTACATACCAAGTGGATGAGATAGCGAAGATGGGGAAATCAACCATTCTTGAGTCCCTGATAAGGTATTGCTCCGCAATCAAATCTTTCTACACCACATAATACATTTGAAGACCTACTAAGATGGACTTGCAAAGGCTTCAGAAGAAGAATGAGATCGTCGAGATGCGAGGTTTTCCTCGGACGATTGGAAGCATCAACTGTATGCACTGAACCCGAAAAAACTGTCCACATGCATGGCAAAGAGCTTATAGGGACAGAAAATGAGCAAAAAGTATCATTTTGGAGGCGGTGGCATCATTTGATACATGGATTTGGCACACTTTTTTTGATGTTACGGGGGCTCAAAATGACCTTAATGTCCTCGCCCAATCCCCAATGTTCAACGATGTCCTGCAAGGAAATGCCCCAATAGTCACTTACTGGGTCAACGGACATAAGTATCACGGGCCATACTACTTAGCAGACGGCATTTACCCAAGGTGGTCATCTTTTGTCAAAACAGTGCCACGTTCGCAAAGTGAAAAGAAAAAACACTTTGCAAGCTATCAAGAGGGGTGTAAGAAGGATGTGGAGCGTTATTTTGGTATCCTCCAAGTTTGTTGGGCGATTGTCAGGGGTACTGCCAGAATGTTTGATTTAGAATCGCTTCGATCCATTATGATGACGTGCATCATTCTTCACAACATGACTGTGGAAGATGAGTATGATTATGATGCCGTTGATGAATATGAGTCAGACATAATGAACAATTCCTTAACACAAATATATTGTGCTCATGACACTACCAAAGAACACGTGCAACACGAGCCAGTACAATGGGATGGACATTACAATGAAAGGTTCATTCAACGATATACTGCACTTCAGGACCCATATATGCACAATGTCTGGCAAATTGACTTGATAGGGCACCAGTGGGAATTGAAACAAGCTCAAGAAACTTAAGTTCATTTAGTGTATTTGTTTTTATTTGGTGTGTTTATTTAATTTTATATGTCTTTTAAGTTCATTTAGTGAGTTTTTTTTTTATTTGGTGTGTTTATAATTTTATTTGGTATGTTTATATAATTTTATTTGGTGTGTTTATGCCCTTTGAATAAAGATTCTCTTAGTTTAAATAAAAATTACCAAATTAAATAAATATACTCCTAATTTAAATAAAGTACTAAATTCAATATATTGGAAACAACATAAAGTAAATAAATCAAAAATTACAACCCAAAGTGATTGGAAAATTATGGGCTCCGATTAAAAACAAATTCCCTAATCCCTCGTGAATGGAAAATCATCACCTAACCAATTTGTGGTGCTAGGATCATCTCCTATTGTGGTGCTAGGACCATCTCCTATTGCTCTCACTTCCCTTGCACGTCTCCTTCGCACCACGTCCGCTTTCTCTGAATTCCAAAAATATTTAGAATTCGGTGACTTCCCCTCTACAAGCTCCTTCATAATGTCACGATCTTGTTGAGCCATTCTTTCTTCTTTAAGCTTTTCCCTTTCTTGCCTAAATAGCTCTATTTCTCTCTCATTAGCTTGAAATAATCTCACAACAGCTGCAGCTTTTGCCTCCTCTCTAACCTTATCAACCTCAAATTTAACCATTTCCCGTGCCAAAGTCAATTCACCTTGACGAGCAAGTTCTTCCATATATTTTCCATAATCATTCTTGGAAGCACTCCCTGTTCTCTTTGAAGTCTTCTTACCTGGAAGCCTAATAGGATATCGGGTCAACCCTGACACTTGTTCAAGGGGCGTTTTCGGCGTTTCTTCTGTTTCGGTTTCATGAACATGCGAGTCATGAACGGGCGTAGAATGTAAAGGGGTTCTGTTCATGACAACATCTTGACCGATAGGCACAACTCTAAATTTAGGACAATCTTTGACAATATTCCAACATTCCCACCGGGTGAATGATTTGTTTTTGTTTTTGGTTTTGGCATTATACCAAGCTTGTACTTGAAGTATCTACACAATGCGAGAGAAAAAATAATTATAATCAAAATAGCTAACAAATAAATAATAAAAACAAATAATTATAATGTAAATTTGGGTATAGTAAAAACAAATAAATAATATATTGTTACCTGATCCGCTAAATTTTCCTCACTTCGAAGATTAGCACCAGCTTGTGCCAAGGAGTCTCTCCAAAGACTAAACGATTGGCTGATTTTTCTCCAGCGACTGGACATCGATTCTTTGGTTCTTTTCCCACCTATTTTCTTAAGATAATTGGTATGAAAAAGACTCCACATTTCTCGCAACTGCATCTCATTACCCGTAATCGGATCATGAGTAACTTCAACCCAGCTAGAACACAACGTAACATCTTCAATAAGCATCCAATTCGTACCTGCATCATTAGTCATTTTGTTGGAAACCAATTGGATTGAAACTTTGAGAGAAATATTGGAATGTGGTTGAAAGTATTTGACAAAATATGAAATTGTGGTGTAATGTAGAAGATAATGAGAAGGTATTTATAAAAAGGTTTTTTTTTTTTTTTTTTTTGGATTTTTTTTATTAATTTTTAACATTTTTTATTAACTTAATCAATATTTGCCTTTGGATTAAAAAAAAATTGAAATCCAACACTCCAGATTGTGCCATGTGGCACAACGGTAACATTTCAAAATTTATTAATGTGAATTTTTTTTTTTTATAAAATCGAATAACGTGGACCGTTGATCTCAAATCCAATGGCTGAAATTGCAAAAGGTTTCAATTTTTTTTTTTACCGTTGGAATCCAACGGTCCAAAAAAGTAACCGTTGAAATCCAACAAACAAAACAAAGCCACGTGGCCACCAACGGTAACATTTCTACTGTCTGCACCACGGGCCCTAGAGCCTGAAATATTGTCGGGGACGCGCCCCCACGCGCTTGTTATGCACGCGCAAGGCCTGACATCAGCTGGCCCTCAGGCTATCGGGCCACCAATTCGCGCCAGGCCTCTCACTCTGGCCCCCCTCCCCAATCGCCCGCATGGGCTAGAAGTTGTCACTAGGGCTACTGGGTTGCAAAAGTCGCCTATCCATCAGGCTCCAGTAAACGCTGGAGCTGCTCTTATCTCTAGCTCCAGTTGAAGGGAAACTAAGTGGCAGCCTGGCAGGTGGCTTACTTTAAGCTAGAGGTTTTAAACCTATTCGTGATGTGTCAACCCTATTATTAGGATGTGGCATGATCAGGATCGAGAGAGGATCCATCGTCGGTCTTTCTTTGTGAAGATTCTGGGAATCCTTCAATCACATCCGTTCATCGTATATCGTGCGGTCAGTTTTTGTCAGGTACTGTTTATATTCAATTTTAAATTAAAAAAATTTGCGATAATTTCTAATCGCACAATATACGATAAACTGATATGATTGGAGAATCCCCAGGATCCTCACAAAGAGGATCCGGCGAGGATCCTCACAAAAATGATTCGACGAGGATCCTCTGATGATCTGGAGCCAACCATGTCAGTCACCTTTTCATTAGCTGGAGGTGGTCTAAACTTTACATGCAAATTACAAAGGTAGCAATTGAGTGGAAAGGGATCCGGGATCCCTTTTCACTTAATTCACCTAGTTCGAAATCTGGGTCGTTGAAATTTGACACAAATGCTACAAACAGAGAATCATTTGATCCAAATGCTACAAACAGGAAGCTCTTTAAAAATGATAATAATTGTATCCGTTAGATCAAATTTCAACAGCTTGAATCCCAAATTAGATGGATTGGATAAAAAGGGATCTGGAGAGGATCCCTTTCCCAATTGAATTTGCATGCACGAGCTGGAGGTGGACAGTCAGCTACATAGATTGGCATGAATTCCTTATCATTACCTCTACAATCAAACTTTATCGTGTTTCTTCTTGACATGTGTCCGCCTAGTAATCTTGGCTAAAGCTGAGATAGCTTCATTAGGTTTGCTAGTTTTAGCCGCCACATTCTACTATAAACAGGGCGTTTGCGGTGCAACTTTAGGTACAACAAAACAAAGGAAAATATTTTATAAACAAAAAGTTTAAGGAGTTTTATTTATTTTGTACGTCCGGTAAAATTTTTAAAGTTATTTTATAAGAGAAGGTCTTTTTTGTTTTTATTTTTACTTTAGTCACGAATCGGCTGTATGATCCATTTTGCCATTGATACCAGGTTCAGGGCGTGACAAATAGTCGGTGCTCAATTTAAGAAATAATGATGAGACAAATATTCGATGTTCAGTTTAAAAATAGTAATGGTACCAGTTTAAGAAATAGTCAATGTTCAGTTTAAAAAACAGTGATAGTATCAATGTTTTGTTTAAGAAATAATGATAATCCCGTATTCAGTTCTAAAAATAATAAGTGTTCAATTTATAGTTGATAATTTTTTTACTTGTGAAAATATAATTTTAGCTATTTGATTTTTTGTTTTACTTGAAAATTTGCATAAGTATCAAATTTCTAGTTGTAATTTTAACGTTGTTTTGGAATTAACCAATGCGGAATGTAATACCTATATACGGTTGGAAGCTCCACACAGATTTTTAGTTATAACTTTAAAGCTGTAAACAATTAAAAAAAAAATAAATAAATAAAAACAAAAATCCAATCATCCCTCTCCTCTCACTTAAAATCTGGTCATCTCCTCCGAGAACCTCAATTCCACCACACTCACTGCACAAGGGCATCTGAAACAGAGACACTCAGCAAAGCAGCCTCCTTTCTTTCAAGCGGAAGCAAGAATGTCTGCGCAAACGTCGATGAGAACACAATGAACAAGTAGTCGTGTCCTTATGATTAAATATGAAGTTCTTTTGATTAAATAATAGTATAGGGTGATTTTTGATTAAATTGAACTTAGTCCAAGCCCTTTTAATTAAGCTCCCTTATTTAAATAAACTTCGACCTTGAACACTTGTATAAGACAAAAATTCAACAAGACAACAAATTGAAAAGGCAAAAATAAAGCAAATAAAAATGGCATAAACAACTCTATAAAAAAATAATAATAATTAAAAAAAAAACTCAAGATACAAGCCGTAAAAACAATTAAAAATAGTTTTTTTTAGCCAAAATGGTCTCAGAATTTTGTATGACTCCTCACTTTAATCCCTGAGATTTGCAATCGATAAAAGTGGTCCCTGAGATTGTCCACCGTCAATCATTTTGGTACTTCTATGAAAAATGTCCGTTAAATTGAGGGTATGTTTGTCAAATCAACAATTTCACTTGAACTGGTGATTTCTTCAATTTAACGGAATTTTTTCACAGAAAGACCAAAATAATTGACAGTGGACAATCTCAATGGCTACTTCTATTGATTTTAAATTTTAGGGAGCAAAGTGAGGAGTTATGCCAATCTTAGAGACCATTTTAACTAAAAGGCCAAAAACCAATATAACTTGTATCCATATGGGTAGTCCTACTCACACGCCCATCTTTACTTCTCACGCACCTTTATCAATTTTTGTTTATTGATCTTTTTCAATTCATTCGATCTGATATTCAAAAATTGAAAAAAAATGTGTTAGAGATAAAAATGGATGTGTCGATAGCATTACCCATAATTTGGGTGGAACTTTGAATCTCAAAGTAGAAGTAATGCCTTTTAGTTGTTGATGGGATAATCTGTTGTAGGGTTGGTTGTTTTCCAAGATCCTATTTTGATGCCATTTTAGTCCTCATAAGGTAATCCAATACCCACTACCCAAAAGATCACGTTATTGTTGTCCCTCATGATTTTTATTTCTTGCACCTAGGTGGCTTTAACAATTCTTTGCAAAAACAAATTACACAAAAGATATAATTAATTGAGGGCTTAAAGATTTTAGATAAGTCTAACATGATGCTTGATTGACTATTGCCCCCATTCGGTCCCCTTACATGCATATCTTATGATTTAATTAGGAGAAAAAATATGTTCAATTTGTACAAACTCGTATTAAGTTATTAAATCGTCAATTTGAACCACTAATCAATCATTAAATGAACGATTTGTTCAAATGTGTTGCACTCGTATTTCTTTGCAGCTTAAATATGGAACATATTTTATTCCAATCAAAAAGGAAAAGTTGGAGCACAAGTACTTCAACAAAAGTAATTCTCTTTTATGAAATTGCACTTACTTTTTTCCACCGAAAAAATTTATAGCAAGTGGCTTAAGTCTTAAGATGCTTGATTTAATTTGTTATTGGCTTATTGCTAAATGTTCTTTAATTAGTACATGAAATGATTTTGCAGCTGTTGTCGCTGCCTTAATTATCTTGGTCTACCGTGATTATCTTGGCTTAAACTAGGTTCTCGTGCCAAGAAACTTATAACTCTGAATGATTAAGTGCATTTTGAGCTTACATCCGTTCTTCTTTGTTTAATTTATTCTCCTCGGTTACTACTTGTATCGAAGTCCCTTCAACTACAAAGGAATCATTTAATTGAATTTTAAGAGTCATCTTTCAATGTGGGACACTGGGACGTGATCGTATTGGGGTCATTTCAATTTTCCAAAATCATATTCAAAGGAAAACAATTGCGGGTAGATGAGCTTGGAAGCTGCAAGTTACAATTTATTTTATTTTCTTGCCTCTCTTTGTCATCTTGTAAATTTGTTTGATGATCGAGTGTCAAAATTATCTACTTTTCTAGGTCATCCTTAAAAGATAAGTTTTGCAAAAAATTCAACAAAACTAGAAATTGTTGAAAAGTTTGGTTAACATTGCCAAAATTCAATGTTTAAGTGAAAAATATAGTTCATCTATTCATTAGATAATTGTTGAATGACTAAACGATATCATATTTACCACTTAATTATCTTTACAATCTTTGTTTTTACCTTAAATTGGGTTACATTAGCAAATGGCTTATAACTCAAGTAGCTAATAGCAAAATTCGCTCTTCTATCCAAGATCATGTGTTTAACATTCACTATTGCTCGTATCACTCACAAGAGAAAAGAGAAATAGATTTTCTTGATCATTTTGACCCCAAAATGAATCATTTTATAACATTGTTTAAAACAAGTCATTTTTAAGGAAGGGGAATTTCCGCATCCATTTTCTTTCTCCGAACGCCTTTGTTTATGTTCGACCTAATGATTGTGCACAACGAAAAAATGAGTTTACATAAATCATTTAGCTCTTTAAGAGTGTTGGGAGCTAATAATATTGGGGTCATTTCAATTGACAAAAACATAACTTTCAAAGGAAATTAATGGTGTGTAGATAAAAGAACTTCAAAGTTGCAAGTTACAACCCCACTTTAAGTAACGAAATCACCCTCCTATCACTCTCAAACAGCATTACCTATCAATCCAAAGGTCCACAACTCACATCAAACTTTATGCCCTTGAAAGTGAAACGTATTTCACCCTCTTCCCCTCCATGCCTTCTAGTAGACATAGACTTTCACACGTCTTGCTAACCAATAATATAGCATCACCATCTCACAAATAATAAATTGGAGTTGAAGGGTGATAATAGTGGAATTTTATTTTTACAACATCAACAATATTTATTCAAAAAAAAAAAATTTTGAGCATATTTTTTTTTTTTAACAAAAAATATTATCTAAACTAAAAGATAAGAGGTGGGTTTAGCCTCACAATGAGTTAGCAATAATTTGGTTCAAATTCGCCTTTGGTGAGAATCGAACCTAAGACCTCTCACTTACAAATGAAGAGGAATACCACTAGACCATACTTTAAACATTTGTATAAGACACAAATTCAACGAGACTGTAAAATCAACAAATTGAAAAGGCAAAAATAAAATAGACAAAAATTGCATAAACAAATGAAAAAATTCATGACACAAGCTGCATAAAAAACTAAAAAACATGGTTTTTTTAGCCAAAATAGTCCCAGAAATTGGCATGATTTCTCACTTTGGCCCCTGAGATTTGAAATTGATAGAAGTGGTCCATAATATTGTCCATCGTCAATCATTTTGGTCATTCCGGGGAAAATGTCCATTAAATTGAGGATATTTTTGTCAAATCAACGTCTTCACTTGAACTGGTGGTTTCTTCAATTTAATGGAGATTTTTCCCAAATGACCAAAATGATTGACGGTGGACAATCTTAAAGACCACGTCTATTGATTTTAAATTTCAGAGACCAAAGTGAAGAGTTATGCCAATTTCAGATACCATTTTGGCTAAAAAGCTAAAAACTAATATCACTAGTATCCATATGAGTAATACTATTCACACACACATTTTTATTTCTCACACACCCCTTTAATTTTTATCCATTGATCTTCTTCAATTCATTCGATTTGTCATCTAAAATTTGAAAAGAGTACTTTAGAGGTAAAAATAGATGTGTCGATAGCATCACCCATAATTTGGGTGGAACTTTGAATCTCAAAGTAGAAGTAATGCCTTTTAGTTGTTGATGGGAAAATCTGTTGTAGAGTTATAGATGTTTTCCAAGATCCTATTTTGATGCCATTTTAGTCCTGTTAAGGTAATCCAATACCCACTACCCAAAATATCACATTATTGTTGTCCCTCATGATTAATTAAGGGCTTAAATATTTTAGGTAAGTCTAAGATGATGTTTGATTAACTATTGCCCCCATTCGGTCCCCTTACATGTATATCTTATGATTTAATTAGAAGAAAAAAAATTGTCCAATTTGTACAAACTCGTATTAAGTTATTAGATCGTCAGTTTGAACCACTAATCAATCATCAAATGAACGACTTGTTCAAATATGTCGCACTCGTATTTCTTTGTAGCTTAAATGTGGAACATATTTTATTCCAATAAAAAAGGAAAAGTTGGAGCACCAGTACTCCAACAAAAGTACTTCTCTTTTATGAAATTGCACTTACATTTTTCCAGCGAAAAAGTTTATGGCAAGTGGCTTAAGTCTTAAGGTGCTTGTTTTAATTTGTTATTAGCTTATTGCTAAACGATCTTTAATTAGTACATGAAATGGCTTCCACTTCGAAGAGAAAAAACGTAGCTATTAGTATACAAAGGATAGTAGGATAGGGATGGTTGATTAGTATCTTATATAATATGACTTGATCATCATCAGATCGTAGCCTAAATAAACAAGTCTTGAATTAAGGTCATCATTATTGGAGTGTAATTATTTTTTAATGAAAATTGTATATAGTATTCTAATTATTATATTGTGATTGAATATGATAAACAAAACATCGCATAATTAAAGACAAGACGTCATCACTTGCGGCAAATTTTAAAGTCTAACAAGTGGACAACACAAATTTGGTAACGTGGAGCGTGTGTGACCATTGGACTTCACATGTGGGGCAACCTGGTCTGGTTCCATGAAGGAAATTAAGGTTTCGCTATAAAATCAATTACTTATAAGTACATGCAATGTCTATACTTTAAAAAACGTGAGATTCATATTCTCAACATACTGAAAAATTATTAGCATTGAGTGTCACATCCTGGCCCGGGCGGGACCACTTCCCGACCCTGACTCCACCGTAGCACGATATTGTCCGCTTTGGGCCCCCAACACACCCTCACGGTTTTGTTTCTGGGAACTCACACGAGAACTTCCCAATGGGTCACCCATCCTAGGAGTGCTCTCGCGCGCTACTCGCTTAACTTCGGAATTCTCATGGAACCCAAAGCCAGTAAGCTTCCAAAAGGCCTCGTGCTAGGTAAGGATGAAAATATACATATAAGGATCACTCTCCTGGGCGATGTGGGATGTCACAATCCACCCCCCTTAGGGGCCCGACATCCTCGTCGGCACACCACGGCCAGGGTTAGGCTCTGATACCAAATTGTCACATCCCGCCCCGGGCGGGACCACTTCCCGGCCCCGACTTCACCGTAGCACGATATTGTCCACTTTGGGCCCCCAACACACCCTCACGGTTTTGTTTCTGGGAACTCACACGAGAACTTCCCAATGGGTCACCCATCCTGGGCGTGACCTCGCGCGCTATTCGCTTAACTTCGAAGTTCCCATGGAACCCGAAACCAGTGAGCTCCCAAAAAGCCTCATGCTAGATAGGGATGAGAATATACATATAAGGATCACTTCCTTGGACGATGTGAGATGTCACATTGAGTGGCTTGGTCTTATTAATTGGATTAGTATAAATGCAAGCAATGGAATGATGTATTTAATAATTGTTTTTTTTATTTATTTATAGGAAAATAAAATTACAAACAAAGCCTTTAGGATAAGAAAAATTTACAAAAATCCCAGAAGCGACATCTCCACCAAAAACAACCATCAGTAGACCAATGTCCAACAAGGACATCAGCCACAAAATTAGCTTTCCTAATAATTGTTTCAGCTATGCCTTGCAAACCAAGCCATGGACACAAACGAACAAACCTCAAAGGAAATAAAACATTTGATATCAATCATCACATAAAATATTTATATTGACAACACACCAATTCCAATAAGTTAAAAATAAAGATTGTCCATCAAAATAATTCACCATTTATAACATACCGTCCAGGATATTAACGCAACTCTTATCAAACAATACCAAACTCTATATTATAAACTATACGATGCTAGAACAAATTAATTAAAGAAATCGAATCATACATGAAGTTACTTTGCAATGCGAAATGTTGTGATTAATATTAATAGATATGATAACACCATGTTACTAAAGTACGATCTTATTAAAAAATTATTCCACTATTAAATTATCAGTCAATAATTTGAAGTCACATTCCTCAAATTGGATATGTTCATATCTTTTCTGCGAACTCCAATAAAGTTAAACAACAATATTGTTGTTAATTTGACGATTTAGACCACATTTTAGTCATCATAATATAATAGTCTCACGGAAGCCACCCGGAAGGCCGTAATCTCCCATTGGTTATTGTGTAACTCAAACGGTCGAATCAAAATTTATGCTTCCGCTGCTAGAATTTGACTGCATTAAACCCAACTTTATTCAAATTAATTTGGTAGCTAAACAAATTCAATACAAGTAATGTGAATAAGATCAATTGACTAAATTAAATTCAACTTTATCAAAACGAATTTGGGAGCTAACTAACTTAGGTACAAGTACATATGAGTTAGATTAGCTGACAAGGATAATGCAATTGGTTAACTTACGCTCGAGTTTGAACTTAGTTAGAGTAGTTTAAAAATATCGTGTGATAAACAAAAAACGTTAGATACAATAATCAATAAAAATGATTTCTACAAACTAGGTAAAACGTTTATGTTTATTTTCGTTTGTTAACTTAGTTTATTCAATCCATGAGTTAAAAATAAACAGAAATGTGTAAAAAAATCATCTTAGCAATCAATAATTATGTATTTATTTTATTTCCACAAAGAAAAAGACTGCTTGTCCTTCTTCCCTAGTTCCTATCGCTTTTCATAAGCAAAGCGTGAAGTTTGCTTTGCCGTTCAACGTTCAATCAATTTTATAACTCCACGTGTCCCCCTCAATTATAATAATATCGCGATACGTGCGGGGAATTTTTCACATTTTATTGTCGCGTTTCGGGAGGGCATTGGGCCAGCTGGCAAGAGACGCGCAAGATCGGAGCAGTAGGGGCCTAGTTCACGTGCCAGCCTGCTCCAGCATTAGAGTGAAACCAAACCGCGCCACGTGGCTAGACACAAGTAGTGGGACACGTGTGCAGTTCCTCGAACCTTCAAACAGGCCCACTTTCGGCCTCTTCATAGGTGAACCCCTCCCCCTAATTCATGTCGCGACAAAACTTGTTTTGTTCTCGTTTTGTGTCAATCCGTACTTTCTATTATATCCCTCTCTCTCCGTCTCCGATTTTTTCGGTCTTGATTCGATGTTCGATTTGATTTATTTGGGTTTTTAATTTTTGAAACCCATCCCTAATAATTCCCTCTATGCACGTGGCGGTCATCGACGGCTTGGAAACAAATGGTATTTGGCTAGATATGAAGTTTTTATGGACCAACCATAGTTTATTTACTAAATGTAAGTAATAGCATTTGGAGTGGTGGATTCATGTGAGAACCATGCATCTAAAATAACTCGCTTTTGCATGAAACTAGCATAACCTTTTTCGTAATCCGTTAGAAATAAATAGAATAAATTGTGAACATGGACATCACATTTACATAATATTTGAGAAAAAAAGTCATCCATACATACACACATAATATTGAAGTATCAATCATGATATCCTAATTGATCAAAAAAATAAAAAAATAAATCATGATCTCCTAATACAATGGTGATGTATTTAACGTATGTATTCCTGTATGTCATAATTCATAAAATCTAATGATTTCTACTATGTTCCGACATAACTTTTGTTTAAAACCTATTAATTTATATATATATATATATATATATATATATATATATTAGAACAATTAACAAAAGTAAAATACGATCATTTTTTTTTCCCGAACAAATAAGATCCTATTCCAAAATGCGTGTAAACCTTTTTTATAACAATAAAAGCAAATGATCGAAAACAAAAATATATTCAATTTCCTTTTTTTCCATCTTCTGGTTTACAGTTACGAAAGATCAAATATGTTAGTTGGGCTAACAAAAAGGATCAAATACCAAACAGACCGCTACGCAAACAATCTGTTGCCCCGGAGTCCTATACCATCACATAGCGATTCCAGTGGGTCCAATAAAAGGAAAGGGATCCTCTTTATGTCCCTTCTTCCTAATTCATCAAGTTTGGAAATACAGGTCATTGAAATTTGATCAAATAGTTACAAACATGGGTTCACTTTAAAAGTTAGGGTAAATTAGATTTTACCCCCTTAGGTTTCGGTGCAATTACAACATCATACAATATCTTTAAAACATTTCAATCTCAAACATTTAGTATTTCTTTTTTTCAATTTCATACAACCGTTAAAAAATCTGTTAAGTTAACCGTTAAGTGATGATGTAGCAAATAAAGAGGCCCCATTTGTGCTGACGTGGCTGCCACATTTGTGTCACGTGACTAAACATTTAATAAAAATTTTAAAATTTTAAAATAATTAATTAAATAAAGGTTTTTTTAAATAAAAAATAAAATAAAAGCCCAGAAATCCCTTGTCTTCCCCAACCCCCTTCTTCGTCTTCCCCCAGCCACCTCGAGCCAACCCTTTTCCCTTTCCCATTACTAACGCACCTCTTCACCAACTTGAATCCCAAATTCCTTATTTATGCATCCAATTTATCCAAGTTTCATATTTGCAATTAAACCTAAATCCCTAATCCAAGTAATTTAATTCCATGATGGGTAAGGTTGAAACATCTAGGCTCTGTCTTCGTCTTCCCCAGGCTCTGTCTTCGCTTTCATCCTCGTCAAGGTTCTCGTTGGCTGGGTGGGAGATGAAGATGATGACTAATTTGGTGGAGATGGAAGAACACGAAGAGAGAGGAAGTAATTGAAAAACACGGTTGTATGAAATTGAAAAAAAAATAATATTAAATGTATGAAATTGAAATGTTTTAAAGATGTTGTATGAGGTTGTAATTGCACCGAAACCTGAGGAAGTAAAATATAATTTATCGTAAAAGTTATAATAACTTTAACCGTTAAATCAAATTTCAACAGTCTGGATATCTAGATTTTGTAGATTAGGAGGATCCCTTTCCTGAGTAAAAACCTCCATCATTAGAATAGTGTGAGGATAAGTTTTTAATTATGACGGAACCTAAGTGTTACACTACGTATTTTTATGTAAATAACGAGAAATTTTATTTTTTAAGTTATTAACTTTTTAACATACATATTTTACTATTTAAATAATAACACGTGATATACTATACTGATCATATTGAAAAATCTCTGCAAAGAATGCATTCCGGGCCCACCCTTGAGATCGAACCTAACCACCTTGAGTGGATAAATCGAAAATCCTACGTGTCAATTTCCCATAATAATTGAAGGGGCCAGTAAGGTAATTTTACCATGATTGAACTCGAAGATAGAGGACAGTCTTATCCACTTGCGCCAAAGCAGCAAGATGACCTCTATAAAAGCCAATCGAAACGCCTTCAATTCTCAGAACCAAAATCAACAAACGCAGAAGGAGACCGAGGGCTTCGAACCAAAACGCAGTGATTTGATCCTCCTCCGAATGGCGACTAGTGAGAGCTACTACGCTAGGCCGAACTACCGTTACCTCTCCGGCGACCACCACCACCACCAAACCCTAGCGTCCGATTTCGAATTCGACGAGTCGGACATCTACAACTTCGGCCGGTCCAACTCGCCGGAGTACCGCAAACCGATCCCGAGTTCCCGCGGCGTCTCGGCAGCGAAGAACCGGCGGGGAGATTCCGGACACCGCACGGACATGAACGGCGGCAAGGCGGCGTCGCTGCCGGTCGGCATTCCGGACTGGTCCAAGATCTTGAGAGGTGAGTACCGGGAGAACCGGAGGAGCGACGATGACGAGGCGGACGGCGATGACGACGTGGAGGGAGGCGTGCGGATCCCGCCGCACGAGTTCCTGGCGAGGCAGATGGCGAGAACGAGAATCGCGTCGTTCTCGGTGCACGAAGGCGTCGGGAGGACGTTGAAAGGGAGGGATCTCAGTCGGGTCCGAAATGCAATTTGGGAAAAAACTGGGTTCGAGGATTAATATTTATTTTTCAGAAACAGGAAATACACAGAGAGGGGGTTGGGGGTGTACGGAAATTATTGGTTAGATTCTTTTTTTTCTTTTTTTTCTTTTTTAATTTTATGAATTTTGTGCTTCTTTTTTTTTGTAATTTGTGAGATCAAGATGATCGTTTTTACGAATGTAATCCCAAATTGGAGAATCGTCCTCCAATTCTCGGAGCTTTTAACGGATCAATGATGAAAAATATAACGGATGTATTATATTGAAATAAAATAGTACCTGAGGTATAAAAGTGAAATGTTTTGAAGATGTTGTATGAAGTTGCAATAGGTCTCAAACTTGATGTGATAAAGTGTAATTTACCCAAATTTTAATTAACATTAAATTTCAATTTCTTCTTAATTTAATTAAGTTATTGGGTTGTTTTAAATTTCGGATGAGATGGAAGTGGTTGATTTTTTGGGTTTGAGGTTTGAAAACGGTAGGTGAGAAATGCAGGTGGTGGGGCCAAATTGGTAAATAAAAATGGAAAGTAAATGGTTGGTGGGTTTTTTATTTTTAATTATTTGAGTGTTGGTGGGGTTGGCATGATATAGAAAGCAGAGAAAAGAAATTGGTGAGAACGACTTGTATTAAAAAATAATGCATAATAATACAAAGGTGTCAAATCTACGCCTTTTCCTTTGCCTTTCAAGTTTTGTCGGGAGTCGATTTCTTTGTTGAGGTAAGTTTTACGCATATGTACGTATATTTAAAAAATGTTTGTGTTTGCAATTTCTGCGAGGCTTCTTAGTTTGAAGGGAAATTTGGTCTTACGGTTACTCGTATTTATAATTAGGTCAATTGGATTTCCTTCAGTAATTTACGCACAAACAACAATTGACAATTGTGTATATGCTTATGAGACGACCAACAAAAGAAAATATTTTCCAATGCAATTGCTATGAGGCTTCTTAGTTTTGTAATGCAAGATATTCAAACCATATGTAATGCATGTTTTAAATTAATCTAATCTACTGGAATGAAAAATCTGAATTATAGAGATATTCTAAACTACTCGGAAATTCTTTAACCTATGGACAACCTTAATTATTTTTGAAATATTCTTATAGTGGGAAATAGACTTCTTTTTATGAGTAAACTTGGTATAAGTCCAATTATGCAAGTCATTATTGGGTTCAGTCCACTTTGTTGGGTTAGTTTCATTCGTTGATTATCCACATCAGTTTAGTTTTATTATCTTTAACTCAATTTTAGGATTAACTAGACAAACTAAATATTGTTTCTCCTACTCCCAGTTCCGTATCTCAAGTTTTTCTTCTAGCTCCATCATAGGTTAAGTGTACTAACTAATTTATGTTGTAAGTACTATATATATACACATCATCAAATACAATGGCTAAGCCAAAAATCGAAGCCAGGAAGGGCTTTGAAGCCATATGAAAGAAATTTGACAAAAAGTAATATCACGAATGGGAGAAAAAAGGTTCATTTTTTAATAGTGCAAAGAAAATTTTTAATTAAAATAGAGTAATGGAGTCACGAAAAAATAAGATTGAGATAATTATATCATAAGTACCAAACTTCTTTATAAGTTCCTACATTGACGTTGAACAAAAATTAATAATCATGGTTCAAAACTGCAGCTATATAAAAAAAAATTAATAATCATGGTTCAAAACTGCAGTTGAACTTTTTTTTATTTTTTTTAATCGGGATTATTATTTTGTTAGGGTTTAAAGTGTTACAGGAATAATTTGAGGTTATTGATTAGTGCACCATCAAATTAATCTAATGGTTCAAATGAAAGAGGACCTTGCAGGTCTTCAAAATAAAGAACTTAGGTGAGCATTAATATATTGTTGATATCATACGATGACATATAAATTTTCTTTTAATTTTTTTTTTTTTTTTTTTTTGTCAAATGATAGATTTGTTAGATTACGGAGCCAACGGGGTCTGATGTGACATCCCACATCGCCTAGGAGAGTGATCCTTATATGTATATTCTCATCTCTACCTGGCACGAGGCCTTTTGGGCGCTCACTGACTTCGGGTTCCATGGGAAATCCAAAGTTAAGCAAGTAGCGCGCGAGAGCATTCCCAGGATGGGTGACCCATCGGAAGGTTCTCGTGTGAGTTCCTAGAAACAAAACCGTGAGGGTGTGCTAGGGGCCCAAAGCGGACAATATCATGCTACGGTGGAGTCGGGCCTGGGAAGTGGTCCGTCCCGGGCCGGGATGTGACATCTAAACTCACGCCGTAGTGCAAGGACATCACTCATCTCCAACATCGTAGTAAAGGACCACTTGCTTCTTTTAATTATTTTAAGAAAAGTAATTAGATCTTCATAAATATTCAAATTAAAAGCCACTTAGTATTATGGTACAATGATATTCCTCTTCACTTATAAGTGAGAGGTCTTAGGTTCGATTCTTGCCAAAGACGAATTTGAACCATATTATTGCTAGCCCATTTTGATGCTAAACCCACTCCCTTCTCATAGTGTAGATAATATTGTTTGTTCAAAAAAAAAAAATATTCAAATTAAAATGTGAATAAAGATGCATAACTCAAGAAGTTTAATTCATGATTCTAAAAAACATTAAGCACTAGTCGGACGGTGGGATGAGGCCTAATGCCTAGGCGGATTTAAGTAAATTTACTATATATCATTAGTACTTTGATGGATTTGATGAAATAAAATACAAGTTCAAATGATACAAATCTGTGGTACTTTAGGAAATATTTTTCAAATATTATATGAATTTATAGTGCATTTAAAAGGGAATAAAGGTGCCAAATATATGTTTAGAAATCATTTAGCTTTGAAAACAAAATATTTGACCAAAAAAAGAAAGTATTTAATCAACAATTTAAAACAATTACATAAATAAAATAAAATAAAATAAAAGGGAGGGTGGGAGACTGGGATGCATAGAAGGGAGGGAGGTGGGGCACCATTAATAACATTCAGTTTTTAAGGTGCTATGTCCCCTCTTTTATACGCGTACAAGCAAATAGGATGCTAGGTGTCCCATTTTAATTGGACAATAGTTTAAAATATATTAAATATGAAAAAAAATGAGACCTAACAATGGGAAAGGGATGGTCACGTGGGGTTTAAATTGAAGAGAGAGAAACTCAATTTTCTCTCTTCTTCTTCCTCTCGTCTTCTTCGCTGGAACTCAAAACCCAGAACACAGACAGTGCTCTGCATTCCTCCTTCCTCACTTTGAAAACAAAAAAAGGAAGGGAAACGCCCAGACCGCCTAGGCCATCCAGTCGCTCGCCTAGGCCGCCCAGATTGCCTCAGTGCCCGCCTAACGCCTAGGCGGCTGCTAAGCCGATTTTTAGAACACTGGTTTAATTAAAGAAATTTAATTAGATGAAAAATAGACACTAAGCACTACGGTTTGGTGGTATTCTTCTTCACTTGTAAGTGAGAGATTTTAGGTTCAAATCTCGTGGATGGCGAATTCGATATCCAATTAGGTTGCCCATTGTGTGGCTTAACCGAATTCCTCCTCCTCTTAGTGTAAATATTTATATTGTAATACTAAAAAAAAAAAAGTTGAAAAATAGGACACACTAAATCCGATTACAAATCAATTTTTTAGACCTAGATCAAATGCAATTTTTTTTTTTTTTTTATCATTTGAGTAATGTGCAGACTGTCCACCATTACATATATAGTTTTTTTTTATTTATTTTTTATTTTATCTATAAATCTTTTGCTTTTTCGATAAGGTTATTTAGTGGATGGTTGCAAGGCATCCCAATTATCCATGTTCAGATAGTTGGTTAGGTTTTTAATTCAATCCGACATCAGATCTTGACAATTAAGAAGACACAATTTGATCACACCTGAAATCTTAATCCCTTCACGTGAAAAATGTATAAAAAAATATTGAGAAAAAAAAAATACCTCCAACAATTATTTTCTAGAGTTGCAAACTCCAGGAAGGAAGCTTGCCTACCAAACAAGTAATGGCCACCCAAAAAACACTATGAGGAATAAAAATACCTACATGAATTTAAAGTTCAAGCTTGGAGGCATTAATTGGTTCAAGTCGATGCAAAGACATATTCGTGCTTGTGTATTTTTTTTGTAGCATAATTTCGTCTTTGTAGTTTTTTTTTTTTTTTTTAATGTTATATATTCAATTCATCAACGAAGTTGAATTTAATTTTTATTTGATTCATACGCATCTTCTCATTTGAACAACCAATTGAATGAAGTAATAATGCTAACGAGATCAAATTTGAAGAGCAAAAATGCAATAAACAACACTTTTGCTTATAAACTTTATTGTATCTAAATTAAACTACAATACATGAACAGTTGTGTTTTTTTCATTTATTTATTTATTACTTTCACATTCATAGATATTAAAATATAAAAAAATAAAAAAAAAGTCAAGAAAATCTCAACCATGCTACTAAAGCCCACCCCCTTTCCGTATCTCCCCACCCCACTTATTTTGTCACCCACTATTAAAAGTAAAAACAATGAAATACAATCTCAACCATGTTTAGATGGGTAGTTCTGTCATATTATAAATTCCTAACAATAAATAAAAGATAAAATAACAATTAATTTTTTTTAATTTGTGGAAAAAAAAAATCATGAATTGGGCCTAGTAATACTTATCAATGGAAATTTTTTGGTGATACCAATGGGAAAGTTTGAGATGTCATTTTGTATCCTAGTTGGAGAAGTTTGTCGTGGGTTGGATTTGGACGAGAGAGTATGTCGCATGCACGGTGTATGAAAAGGCAACACGTTCCAGTCGGGTTGCGCATATGGAGGAGTGGCATGGGTCGCCTCTTCCCGGATCTGCAGGAGGCTGGCCTGCAAATAATGGGTTTGTGGGTTCGTAGTGGGTGTTTTAGCCGTGAGTTTTTTCTTCGCATGAAAGAAGTGGAGGACGACGATGAGCACCACTACCAAAGCAGTGGTTGTCCCGGTGGATATGGAAGAAGAAGAAGAAGAAAAGAATGGAAAGGGATGTAGGGGACGATCTGGGCAGGGTTCTGCTAGTATTCTTCCTCCTTTTTTTCTCTATTTTTTTTTATAAATATTTGATATTTAAAATTGAATTTATATTATCTATAGAAAGATATTTTAGGTCTTACTTTGTCAAAATTCTTTTTTTTTTTTAGGTCATTCAAAGTCATTTTGCAAGAGAATAAAGAGTTTTTATCACAAATGGTCCTTGAAATTGACCCTCACCATCAAGATGGTCCTTGAAATTGAAAATCAATCAATGTAGTCCCTGAAAGTAGATGTCGCAAATCAATGTGGTAATTCCGTCACAATTCTGTTTAAAATTATGTTAAGTGCTGATGTGGCACATAAATGAGCCCCACAAGGTATATGAGTTTTTAAAACAATAGTCTCTGAAATTGACTCACACCATCAAGATAGTCCCTAAAATTGAAAATCAGTTAATGTAGTCTTTGAAAATAGGTGTTGCAAATCAATATGATCATTCCGTCACAATTCTGTAAAAAAATTTATTATGTGCTAATGCAAGTTTAGTAATTAATTAAAAAGTTGTCTAAATACCTTTTTGCACAATGAAATTTTTTCTCCTAGTAGGACCTACTTCAAAGATTTGGGACACTTACTTGCGGGACTACATTGATATACTTTCAATTTCAGGGACCATTTTGATGTCGCAAGTCAATTTCAAGGACCATTTGATGTTGTGGGTCAATTTTAAGGATCATTTGTGAGAAAAAAAAAAAAAAAGACTTATGGGATCTATTTATGTGCCACATCAGCACTTAACATAATCTTTAACAGAATTGTGACGAAATGATCACATTGATTTACGACACCTATTTTTAGAGACTATATTAATTGATTTTCAATTTCAGGGACCATCTTAATAGTGATGGTCAATTTCATGGACTATTTGTAATAAAAATCCGAGAATAAATTTGTAAACAAAATATTTAATTTGAAGTGGTGGAGAAATAAGACATTGGGATGGAAGCAGCAACACTCATAACTAATAGACAAATAAGGACGGAAGGCGTTGAATACTTGGTGAATAAAGCCAAGGACTATTTCATCATTAAGCGAGCGTTAAGAACGAATCGACGTTGTCTTGACACAAATGAATGGATGGCTAAAAAAGCTTGGGCAACAGTTTCCTTTTTGAAAAGAAGATTGGAAAGATCTCAACCGTTGATTATTTAGTGGTGGGACTACATATATAGGGTTTACTTTATACGAGCCCCCGCACCCGTTTTATTTAAGTTCCCGCGTTCTCCTAGCCTCTAGTCTCTTTCATTTTTTTTAAATGTCTCTTTCATAAGTTTTCAAGTTGGAATCATTTGATTAATCAGCTAACACTTTACTGCGATAGCGAAAATTAATAATATTTATGTATTTTGGTTCAAGTTTAAACTCTACTGAATTCTTTTTCTCAATAACTAAATATTTAACTTACTAATGTTATTGCTATTAAATGAGAGATCTTTATGCGTTGTGTCATATACTAGTCAAATATATACCTACAGTTGTTTGGAACCCTATTAGGGCCTTTATTTACTATTCAATGAGATAATTACACGTGGATTAGGAGATGTCTTTCAACGAGATTTCTCATCGAAATCTTGCGAGAAAGATACGAACCACAGGCTAGCAATCATTTGTTGGGCTCGCGAATTACACATGCTCACGGCAAGCATGGCCCAACAGCCTCATTAAGCCCATCAAGGCCTATTATGGAAAGTAGCCAAGCAATAGCTTGTATAGAAGATCCAGCATGATGATGGCACTATTACACCTTAACATGTCTCCTCTTCACTTATAAGTGAGAAATTTTAGGTTTGAATCTCCTGGATGATGAATTTGATATCAAATTAGGTTGCCCATTGTGTGGCTTAGCCGAACTACCCTTCCACTTAGTGTAAAATATGTCGTTGTACTAAAAAAAAAAAAAAATTGTTGTAGACAATATATGAAGTTCATG
Source organism: Pyrus communis (assembly GCF_963583255.1). Classification (NCBI taxonomy): domain Eukaryota; kingdom Viridiplantae; phylum Streptophyta; class Magnoliopsida; order Rosales; family Rosaceae; genus Pyrus; species Pyrus communis. The sequence goes on along the minus strand of NC_084810.1, from coordinate 18,350,709 downwards.
TCCAAATCCTAAAAATGGAACGCTGACGGTCTAGTGGTATTCCTGTTCACTTGTAAGTGAGGTCTTAAGTTTGATTTTTGTCAAAGACGAATTTAAACTACATTATTGATAGCTTATTGTGAGGTTGAGCGCACCCTCTCTTCCTTAATGTATGTAATATCGTTTGCTAAAAATAATAGGAGGGCTGAGGTTTGTTGTAAATGGGGCACGGGCACAGCACATGTGCAGGAGAGAAAACCTAATTTATTAGTTATCATTGTGAGGCCAAGCCCATTGTGTTAAACTGATTTACAATTTTGAGAAGCTTTGGGCTTGGTCCAAAAGTCCCTTCAACCCGCCCCAACCCAAAACGTATAAAGTCCGAACTTTCTAAACCGACCCGTATCAGTACGCGCCAGGCTCAATTCGGATCTCGGAGCCCCCCACCTACTGGTCAGTGCCGCGTTGGAAATGGAGTAATTTGCAGCAGAGGACACGACAGAACAAACGACTGGTAGACGAACCCCTCTCTCTCTCCTCCCTCCCTCCCTCCCTCTCTCTCTCTCTCTCTCTCTCTCTCTCTCTCTCTCTCTCTCTCTCTCTCTCTCTCTCCCCTCCCTCTCTCTCTAAGCACACTCGATTGGAGCCCTAATTTCTCACTTTAACCAAAATTCGCAAAAATTCACCAAAATTCCCAAATCCTTTTAGTTCTCCATGTCCTCCGAATCGGGAACTTCGACCTCCGGCGACGAAGCCTGGGAGCCAAACCCTAACCCTATCCCCAAACCCCCGGAAGACCAATTGGCCGCCCTCGCATTGTCCGAGGCTGACAGCCATGCAAATTGCGTCGCACATGGATCGGCCGAGGAGAACAACCGCCACGAGATCGAGAACGAGGAGGAGGAAGTCCGGGCTAATTCGGTTGCTCCTGGTTTAGCTGAGGTGGAGGAGGCGAGCGAGGGCTTGCCACGTGGCGAAATCGCCGGTGGTATTGTGTGGGCGAGGACCAATTCGGAGCTGGAGGTTGATGGGCCGTCGAGCCCCAGCAGCAGTGGGTATGCTGGGGAAAGAGGGAGTAGTAGTGCCAGTAGTGGTGCCGGCTCTGGAGTTGATGAGATTTTGGAAGTGAGAAACGATGAGATTGCTGATGGGTTTTCGGATTCGCAAACCCCTTGGGTGCCCGGGAAACGACATATCGATGAGGTATTGCGTTCTAACAACTCCTTGGCGGTGTAATTTGTGTGACAATTATTGCATTGGTTGAATTGCTTGGTCATTATGAGACATGGAATGTAAAGCGAGTTTTAATTGTGCATGAAGTGTAGTATTGAAAAATAAAGTAATGATTGAGAGAGAAATTGGGAAGAGAGTTAGGTAATTTCCCTGCGGACTTCTTTCGGAAATGGTATTGGAAAAAGCTCGAGACTTGATTCATTTGTATGTTTGTGTATTTCACTAATTTCAAACTGTTAGAAGATTTGTATGGTAGGTGTGTTGTTTCAATTAGTTGCCTTAGACAAATGTAGGATATACGTTCCTTTTGCAGGTGCTATGTATCAGACATTGTTGTACGGCTACCTTGGTGCTCTTCTTGACTGAAATAGGTGTAAATAGATTGTTTATTGCTCAATTTTAGATATTAGCATGTACTTATGCACTTGATTAAGGCATACAGATGTTGAATGATAACTTTTTCTTGTCCTTATGATCTTAGTAACTTTTTGGTCTATATGATCAAATATGTTTAGTGTGAGAATGATAGTTGAGTCACAGAGCTGAAAGCCTTGGATTCGAATCAGATAGAGAAAGAGATTGCTCCCTAGCATGGTTAGTGACATAACATAGCGTATATATGTGCTGAGATAATTAGTAATAGGTATTGAATGCAGGATGGTCCTATATGCAAAGTGGGGTTCAGGTCTCTTGTGTATTCGCTAGATTTGTCATACCATTTTCAGATTTTTGTCAAAAGATTAATGTATTTTCCTTGGCTTTTTTTTAATGCAATTCTTTGATTTCTACTGTATATTAGTATGATATATTAATCAGGCATTCTAGAGTTCTAGGAGATTGCAAAACAAAAGCATAATAGAGAATATTGAAAGAGAGAAAGGAAGTTAAAATGCTTAGTGTATTGCTCATTGTTGTGGTATTTTAGTCCTTAAAGTTTGGTCATCAATTATGCGATATTAAAACACATCAGTGTCTTCTTTTCTCTTCATAAAACAATTCAGCCCCATACCAATCCCTTTAATTTCACTGCTATTTTGGATGACAAAGTGATTTTCATTGATAACTGCAATGTTTCTGTTTGATTTATAATTGAAGTGCAGGATGATGCTTCCATATCATGGAGAAAGAGAAAGAAGCACTTTTTCATACTAAGTCACTCTGGCAAACCAATATATTCCAGGTTTGTCTCAGGTGACTCGACTATCTGTTTCAAGAAATGCAAAATTTACATTAATGTCTATGCAAAATAGAGTGCAACTACCAGTCTATATTCTGCATTCGTGATATATTTATGTCTTCTTTTGAATTACTTGCTTAATATCAGATATGGAGATGAACACAAGCTAGCAGGATTTTCAGCAACATTACAAGCCATAATTTCCTTCGTGGAGAATGGGTACGTGTCTCAATCATTCTGAATCGAATCCCTCCTCCAATTTCTTAAATTTTGATTATTTGTCTACTCTTGCAGATGTACTTTAGTCGAATTATGTAGAAAACGTCCATTGATTTTGTTCATTAATTGTTTTACAGTGGGGATCATGTCAAATTGGTTAGGGCTGGAAAGCATCAGGTCTGCTTTGTTACTTTTTTTGCGAAATTTTGTTCGTCAAGTTATTTCTTCTTTAACAGTCCATGATTCCGAGGATGATCATAAGAACTGCCTTCTCATTTTCCTGGTAATATAATCCTGCATGAGTGCTTGTGTATACCATCCCTGAACAGATAACTTTAATTTTGAACTAGTTGATGGAGCTGTGTTGTCCATCCTGACAGTCTTGGGCAGATGTTGAAGTCTTAGTGATATTTGCATGTTATCCTATAAAAACATATTTGACTAGGGACGTTTGGCTTGTATTTTTTGAATTTTCTCATATGACTTGAAATATGTTATGTTTTTGCTAAAATATATATCTTAAGTGTTTGAAAATAATGTTCATGTGCGTGAAAATACCTAGGTGTTACTTGTGTGGAGGTCTAGAATGACATTATTTCACTGTACATCAACTCACAGCTGTAGGCCTTATCTTTATGGAACCAGTTAAATTAAATTGGCATAAAAATATTTGTATGTTCAGGTGATTTTTCTTGTCAAGGGACCAATTTACTTGGTGTGCATCAGCTGTACAGAAGAGCCTTACGAGTCTTTGAGGGTGCAATTGGAACTTATTTATGGTCAGGTAGCATTGGATCTTCCCCTTCCGCAAAATTCTTTATGCATTAATATGTTTGACTGTTAGGTCATATTTGTTAGTGATTTATTGAATAACCAGAATATTGTTTATGTACTTTCCCTTTTATAGAATAAAAATAGCCTATATTAGTAACTGCACTTCATTTAATTAGTCACGGTATGTGGATGCAGATGCTACTTATTCTTACAAAGTCAGTAAATAGATGTTTTGAGAAGAATCCGAAGTTTGATATGACACCTTTGCTTGGAGGAACAGATATTGTCTTCTCTTCCCTCATCCACTCTTTCAGTTGGTTTGTTTCTCTGCTCCCTTTGACATGCCTAACTTGGATATGAATTTTCTTTTGGTGTGAAAAACCATCCAATAAACTCATATGATAGTCCCTGTTTTTAGATGTTTAGATGTTTGCAAGAGCACAAGTAGTATCCCTACATTACAGATATTGTTATTTTGGTGATGAACTATTGTAGTAGTGATAGTAACAGATCATCCAATGTATGTGAAGGGCTGCTTCCCTGGCTGAATTTTATGATCATTTCTAACCTGGTCTGTTTTAAACTGATTGGTCACTTTGAAATAGTATAAAAGTTCTGAATAAAAACCTTTTGTTCTAAAAGCATTTAGAAAAAAAATTGGTAAAACCAATATGCTCTTTAATATGAAGTTTACATAAGCAAAGTCATTCGTATCTTGAAATTATGATATATATCTGTTTTTTTCTCATTTATTTGTTTGTGTTATGACTATTAATGTTTTCTACTTGGTCCTGTTATTACAGGCTGCCAATGTAATTTCCGTTCACACATGCCAAAAATTAAAATTACAAAACCTAAAGCAGAAGATGCTTATAGTACTACTACTTGTTTCTGTGTTTTCAGGAATCCTGCCACATTTCTTCACGCATACACTTGTCTTCCCCTTGCTTTTGCGACAAGGCAAGCTGCAGGTGCCATATTGCATGATGTTGCCGATTCTGGTGTTCTCTTTACAATACTGATGTGCAAGCACAAGGTTCTGTCCTTATGTTAATACTTGAGGAAATCTCTTTTTAAGAATATTTTTTTTAAATATTTTTCATGGCGCAGTTGAAAAATCTTTTACAACTTAGTGCACCGTAACAACTTGAAATGGATTGCAGGTTATCAGTCTTGTTGGTGCTCAAAAGGCCTCTCTTCATCCTGATGACATGTTGCTGCTTTCCAACTTTGTCATGGCATCAGAATCATTTAGGCAAGTAGATTAAATTGAATAGGCGTTATGTCTTCCTTTTGGAAACTTACAGGGGATCTGGGATTGAAACTAGTACGATATGATACACTAAATACTAACCAGCTACTAGTTTCAATTTCCAATCCCATGTACTAGTGTCAGTTTCCAATCACGAGATGTCCCATTTTAAAGCACAGGATCATACACAAAAAGTATATGGTACTTTCTTTTCTACTACCATGGTTTCAATTGTGGGTGATTATGTTTTATAGACATTTTCTGCTGCAATAGTTGTATTAATTTCTTCTTTTTGTCTTAATGCAGGACATCTGAATCTTTCTCTCCAATTTGCTTGCCTAGATATAATCCCATGGCATTTTTGTACGCTTATGTCCATTATCTTGATGTGAGTCGCACTTAGGTAGATGACTTGTGTAAATTTAAGTGTACACATTATATACTTTGCCTCATGTTAAGCTTGTCTACTTAAAATATCATGACAAAATACACTTTCTTGTGGCAGGTTGATACATACTTGATGTTGCTTACTACTAGTTCAGATGCCTTTTATCATCTCAAGGATTGCAGGTATACAATAAATTTAGTTTGAAAAAATGATATTTGTGCTGTAGGAGTTCTTCATGTGGCAACATCCTAGCCCATTTCATAGATTGGTAACTTTTTAGCCCAGTTTTTTTTCTCCCTGCATAATTTTGTCTCTGATCTTTTAGGATTCGGATTGAATCGGTCCTTTTAAAGTCCAGTGTACTAAGCGAGATTCAGAGATCCATGGTAGATGGTGGGATGCGTGTTGAGGAGTTGCCTCTTGATCCTTTGCCACGTTCTGGATCTTTTTCTCCTCATTTGGGTCAACATACAGTTCCAACAGATTCTCCTGACAGATTCAGGGAACCATATATTGGCGTAGGCGGTCCTGCTGGACTTTGGCATTTTATATATCGGAGTATATTTTTGGATCAGTATGTATCCTCTGAGTTCTCACCACCAATAAGTAGTCCTCGTCAGCAGAAAAGGTGACAGCTGAATCTAACAGTACATTTAAGCATAAAATTGAATCTCCCACAATGAAGTCGTATGTCACTTTTTGTTGTAGAAAGATAATTAATTCTTCTTCTTGCAGATTATACAGAGCGTACCAGAAGCTTTATGCTTCCATGCATGACAAAGGAATTGGGCCACACAAAACCCAGTTTAGAAGAGATGAGAACTACGGTACTTTTGAATATATGCTGCTTCATACAAATGCAGAAAGGAAAAGTTGAAACACTGAAATTTTTTGATTTTCTTGACTGAGTCTCATTGCTACATAGTCCAAACTTTGGTGTTTTAAGTATGATTGTACTATTTCAAACTTGAATATTGATGTCGTTTTTTCAAAAGACCAGCATCTAGTAGGCCAGTACTCAAGGTATTTTGAAGTCATAGTTTTTCAGCTAGCCGTTTGTTAGTTGATCCCTTGACATTTATGACTGTAATTAATAAAAAAACCTATGGTAATCAAGCTTGACCATTACTGTGCGTCATTTTTACTGTTGCACATTACATTTTTATATAGGATACCATGGTTGACATTTGCTTCGATTACATCAAACTTGTGTTGACATGCTTGATGATGCTTACCTGATGGAGTTATATGATCATTTGTTTTGTCAGTTTTACTATGCTGGGTCACCCAGGACTTTGAGCTTTATGCAGCTTTTGATCCACTTGCAGACAAGGTAAGTTTTATTGTTTCCTACCCTTTTCCACTATGCAATTCTTGTCCACTTTTACATCTGCCAAAGGGAATAAAAGGGAAAGAATTGATGCTTTTTACTTGCCTTGTTTGGTTTTATTAGACAAAAGGGAGGGAAAATTTTTTAGTAAAATTCGTGGGTCCCAGTTTATGTTAAGTAATATAATTTGATCACCCCCTCCCGCTCCCCCCCCCCCCCCCCCACCCTTCCCCCCGCCACCTCATTTCTCGGCCAAACCTCCCATGTTGAGTGAATTGCAAATCGTTGGCCCAGTGAAGGGGAATAAATGCAAATCCTTGCCCTTCCGTCCTAATTTGTTCGTTTTCCCATTTCTATAAACCGAATATAGATTTAGGGATGAGTTGACAAGAAAGGGGTTTTTCTGAATGAGGTTTATCACTTGTGGGAACCGTTGGGCTAAATGCAAGGCCAGAAAGATGATTGCTTATCCGAAGGGCATTATAGTGTTTATCTCATAGGATAGGTGTTGAAATGTGTTTCTGGTTAAGCAGCAGAATAAATGGGCAATGCTAGAGCTTGTCACAAGTGTAATCAACTCATTGGTTATCAACGTTTGGTATGCCCTGCTTATTACCAATAGGCCAACAAAATCTCAAACCGAGTTAATGGGATTGGAGACACTCATAGACAAAAGGAGAAATCATGAAACAGAACACCTTAGAAGATACGAACTTGTAGCAAAGTAATAAATAACGGCAATAATGTGAAATGAAGCCGGTGAAAGAATTTGAAGAAAATGAATGTCAGGGCTCCTGGGAGAAAATTGGCTAGGACTTTTATCCTTTGACAAAAGATTTTAATCTCATGTTATTTTTGTTTTGGCTATAATTAATATTTCTTGGAGAAGCCATTTCAAGCTGAATTGGATTTATCCTTAGGTGCATTTTGTTTATTTTCTTTAGATGCCTTCTCAACTTATATTCGTACCGGTTTTCAGGCATTGGCAATAAAGACTTGCAACCGGGTTTGTCAGTGGGTAAAAGATGTGGAAAACGAGATTTTTTTGCTAGGAGCAAGCCCCTTTTCATGGTGATATCCCTTTATATTCTGTAATACTACTGCCTGTACCATAGTTCTGTTCATTTAATAAAATTCAAATCGTCATTTTTGTCATACGCATTTGAATTAGCAGGTGATGTTGGCTCGTAACTTACCACTTTGTTGCTTCAGCTTCAAAAGGTTTGCATTTGCATTTGTCACAGATGTAAAAGCAGTTGCATAAAGAATCCTTTTAACACACGGTTATAAGTTTTTTCACACGCAAATGGCTCCGTTCCGTCTCCTGATGTTTTTATCTTTCCCGGATTGAGGTCTGAAATGTTTGCAAGACCTTTTAGGATCATTTTGTCCGTGTCGCTTGTGCCATCCTGCTATCACAAATTGAGCCCTGTTTCTCTTCTCGTTTAGTTTGTTTGGAGAAACCTTGTTTTCGTAGATCGGTTTAGGGTTAACGTATTAAATTACCATGAACAATGCCCTAATCAGCTCTGCACATTTTGTACTCGTTGCGTTGTATGTTTTTGTTTCTTCTTTTTGTTCTTCTGGTACACAACAGGCATTCCTTTTAGAGTATCCAGGATCATGATCCTTGATTGCCATTCATTTCCAAAGCCATAGTTTATGTATTTAGGGTCTGTTTTGCACTCCTTCTGGAAGGGCTAAAAGCGTTTTCTAGATGAGTGAAAGTTTTTTAGCATGTGCTTTTTCACGAAGCATTTTCAAGTGCTTTTCTGCGAAGCACTCAGTTTATAAAATGGCATATTTGCTTTATACATAAGCATATCCCGGAACCCGTTAATCAATCATAATTAATGCCGATTAACTATACTCGCCTTCTTTAATTAATGTTAATAAAATCACATTATGTGGCAGGTGGAGTTCATCTGTAACAAGAATTATCGCCTATCACATTAGGTTATGCAATACCAATATGCTTATATTTAAGTCCAGAAATAGTGGTGAGTTAAGCCCAAGAAGCACCGATACATTGGAGAGGTCCAAACTTTCGAGTGCATTGGAGATGGCCTAAGAAGAACCGTGTCGATGTCCTAAGAAGCACCGACACGGTCGGAAAATGTGATCTTTTTGGTCTTATTGTTGTTCCTCTTTGAAGACGCTGTGCTCCATACAGAACTTGCTCCAATGACCAAGAGGCCCTCTCTCCTCCTTTTGCATTGACTCCACCACGCGTGGTTTTTGCAGCGTATTTCCTTTAACAAGGTCTGATTTTTCTTTCTTTCTTCTTCTAGCAACGAGTATTTATCAAATATAGCAAAAAATTAACTCCTAATTTCAAAAATATCATTTTTTATAAATAAAAAAAAATCAAATATATCCAAAATTTCACTTAAATAGACATAAATACTCTCAAATTTAACAATTAAATAAATCAAAAGCCTTTTAGTTACTGTCGCCTCAAACTCCGGTCCAACTTCACCTTCGCTTCTACACTCCACCACCACAATCCTTTCCACTTCGACCCTCTCATCATCGACATTGAGCACTACTACGGTTACCGTAAGTGGGAGCAATAGAATTTCAATCATGCCTTCAACGCTTTTTTTTCTTACTAATATCATTTTTAGTTTTAAATATAAAAATCGTTTTTAAAGTTAATCCACATGTATTGTGAGACCCATGTGGTGCCATATCATCATACTAACGTAGCAATTGACAGAGTTTTCATGAAAAACCTAAAATGATCACGATGGACAAATTCAAAAAAAACTAAAATGGTTCACGATAGACAAATTCAAGAACACTACTATTAATTATCATTAATTGTTAAAAACCAGATTAAGGAGTTATATCAATGTCACGAATCATTTTGGCTAAAAAAACCTTTAATTTATTTGATTGTTAAATTTGAGGGTATTTGTGTCTATCTAGGTAGAATTTTAGATATATTTGATAGATTTTATAAGAAGTGGCATTTTTGAAATTAAGGATTAATTTTTTGTTATATTTGATAAATACTCTTTTTTTGCAACAGCAACTTAAACAGTAAAGTAAGTAAATTAATTAATTAAGGGTGTATTAATGGAGGAGGAATGGTCGTTCTGTGAAAAGGAAAGGAATCCTCTCTAGATCCTTTCCACTTAATCTTCATCATCAAACAATCCGGGCCTTTAAAATTTGATCGGCTAAAATTATTATAATTTTTAAAGTGAGCCCATGTTTTTAGCCATTAGATCAAATTTCAAGGACTCGAATTGTTTGATAAGGATGATTAGGTGGAAAGGATCGAGAATCCCTTTCCTTGTGAAAATTGGAGACTTGAAAGCTCCTGTCATCAATTAAAGTGGTCCACTTGAATTCTACTCATACCCTTCTACTCTCTCTCTCTCTCTCTCTCTCTCTCTGTGGGTACTTTTTTTAGTGGGTGTGATGTAAATTGTGTAATGAAGTGGTTGTGAGGCCTTGTGCCTTTGACTATTGTTTAGTGAGAACAATATGTTGGATTCACATCATTAAGTAGGGTTTTGTTAATTAAACATTTGTATTTAGGCTTCACAATAAATGTTAATTAACATCTTGGACTTTAATCCAACAACTGCGAGACATAAATTGATCGATCCACGTTAATTGGTCATACAATCAATGCTACCTGACTAAACAATCGAATCGCTCTATCAACAGTTGCAGTGACAAAATCGCGCGACTAAAGCTTGCTACTTAATTCAAAATTTGTGTGCTAAAATTGAAAGTAGTCATTTTAGTTTCAATGGAAAAAATTTATCCAAAAAAAAAAAAGAAAAGAAAAAAAAGTTACCTTTCACACGTTGAGTTTTAACTTTTAACAAAAAGTTTAATGGAATTGGTAGTAGCTGTCACAATACAACTTTATAAAGTGTGACAATTCCAACTATTTGATAGAGTCAAGAATGAGACTGATGATGCATAAGGGCATTATTCCAGTAATTTTAAAGTGAAACGATAACAATTTTATTAGAATATTAAGAAAAGAAATAAACTTCAAGAAAACATCTTGGATTAAATTTGAGGGTCCTAAAATAAAGACAAAAGCAAAAAATAAGGTCAGCTTGTTCAATCTAATGACGCAACATTGGTTGATATACGGGCATGAGAAGCAGCAAAGGAATACAACCAGCATTCCAAAGTCGAAAGAACTTCAATCATCGCAATTAGAAATTTAATCACTTTATAATCCGCCACATGAAAGAATCCGCACACAAAACCATAAAAAACAATTAGTAAAAAATAAACACTATTTCAATTGGTACTATAACATGGTGGTATGATCATTTTCTAGTTTTTCTTTCCTTGCATGCCTGTATAAACAGACTCCATTGACTTTTGATCAAATCATCAATTCATCTTACCTTCACCAGATTCAACAAAATAATTTTATTAAAATTATCATTTTATAAATTTCGAAGATGACACATCATTAAATGCGTAATTAAATTCCATGATCATCTTCCAACAAGAAGAAGATTTAAAAGTTAAAGAATTTAATTGAGTGGGAAGGCTTTTTCAAACTTTTTCATTTACTCGACCCCATCTTCTTTGTGGACTTATTTGGTATTTTGGGTTCGAACCCCGCGTTTTCCAACTCCCTTCGTCAAACGTATTATTAACTCGCCAGTGGCATTTCCGTTATTTCACGTCAGTCAAACATCATCAATTTCGGAGATTAAACAAGTTTTATGTTTTTGTTTTGTTCCCCGCTTTTACTTGTCCGTGTACCATGACCATAACACCCTTGGACAAATGGCACAACTTTGTAAAAATTCAGGGGTATTTTGGTCATTTGACAGCACATACATGCATGCCATGAGTGCACCACCGGCTGGCCGGTGTCGACTGTGGAGGCCACACATATACTCGGTTTCTGTTGTTTTGACACGGAACAATTGGGAGTAACGCTACATGTATCATATTTTTATTATTGTATAAAAAATTATATTACCTAACAAATGACAATTAACGCGTCATTATCAACACGAAAATTATAAATAAGAACGGATGCATATAAGATAAGAAAAGAGATGTCCGAAAATCATTTTTCAAGAAATAACTTATACATGGATGCAAAATAAAAACAAAAGGATTTTTCTTTCTTTTGTTTAAAAGTCTGAAGGGAGATAGTACATCGTGTTGTTAACAAGGGCAAACCCGATCCTCTTGCCCAAGGATCCTAGATGGAACCCTAGGAGAGCCGCCTGCTCTACCTAATGACCATGTACTATTCACACTAAATATGGTCAATTGCACACTCTATCTTCTCTACGTTCTTGACAATCAGTTTTTGTCTTAGTAAAGTCTTCCAGTTGCATGCTATGGCCAAAAAAAAACTAGTATCATATACTGTGACCAATTGTTACAATCATAAAATATGGACACTCCCGTTACCTAAAATCAGTCATTTTTGTGTTTCTAACATGTTGGCATGTGACTGATTTTTGCAAGAAATTTCACATATATGGAGCATGGAAGACACATTGATGTTTTAACTAATAAGATTATGAAACCAAAAGGTACAATGTTAGTGATGTCATAGAAGAAGTGAGGAGTAGAAAGAGTATCACCATTGCCAAGAAATTTGGCCATTAAAGTTGCCTGAGTAGTAGCATCTCTTCTCTGGATATGCTTTTGATTGATGCAGCTGCATGAGGTTTAAATGCAGAGGTTTAATGCCTGCAGGGTAGCAAATACTCACAAATTAAGTAAAAATCTCATTTGCTATTTTCAAAAATCGAAACAAACAAATAAACTTATTTCAAAAGAAAACACAATTTTAGAGTTAATTAAGTCAACTAGAACAATGCAAGTGGCATTTTACCACAGTGGTAGAAAGATATTGTGCCCTTACATGACGACATGTGTTCGAACCCCGTCAGTGATTAAGCTAACATTTACTTACTAATGTTATAGCTCGACTCACCCAAAACAAAAAAAAGGTTGACTGCTCAAGGATAATCAAAATACAAAATAAAAAAAATATGATAAAAAACTTATTTAGACACATAAGTTTAACACACTTGCTTGCTAATACAGTCTATTATAGAATTGGACGTAGACTTCACATGTATTGCAGAGTGTCAATAAATGTATTAATTTTATGTCCTCAAATAACATTGCTCCGAACAAAACTAAAAAGCGAATTCAAAAAAAGGAAAATGTGTTTTTTCAATGAACACTTAATAAAGGTATGCTTTCCTCTCCACTCGTTTATGAACTCAAATTACTCCTCCACAAAATCAAAATGTGATAATTTTTCACTTTTCAAGTCCTTCTAGCTAGAAAAGGGAATATAATAATTTAGAAATGATAATTGCCATTGTATTTGTACTCATATGTAAGAATAAGGATTCTCTTAGGATTCTCTTTGTGAAGATTCCGGAAATCCGTATATCATGTCTGTTCATCGTACATCATGCGGTCATAAATTATTTTAAATTTTATTACTTAAAATTAAACACAGACAAAAACTGACCATACGATGTACTATGAATGGACACGATTCACGAATTTCCGGAATCCTCACAAAGAGGATCCGGAGAAGATCCAGATTCCATATGTAAGATGTTTCTCATGTCTTCGCACAAAAAGTAAGAAAAAAAAAAAAAACTAATCGTGTGTGTGTGTGTGTATAAAAGTTGATTGATTACAAATATTATTCTAGGTTTTTTAGTTAAAATAATCTTTAAAATTATTCTAAGTCCTCATTTTGGTCTCTGACAATGAAAATATATAGAATTCATTCCTGAGTTTGTCCACCGTAAATTATTTTGGTTCTTTCGTAAAAAAATTATCAATATTCTCTTTAAGTAGAGGGGTTGGTTTGACAAAAATAGGCTTTTAAAGATCGTCACGTGGTCGTTCACATGAAAATTTAACAAGAATATTGATAGATTTTCACTAAAGGACCAAAATGGTTTATAGTAGACAACTTCGAGAATCACTTATACCAATTTTCACTATCAGATATCAAAATAAAGAGTTACACCAATTTCAGAAACCATTTTAAATATAAAAAAAAATACCTTTCGTATTTATTATGTATGGCCCCAATATCTATAATTGTTAACCAGGGACCAATTTGGATTGGTCCATAATATTAACCTACACGGCAAAAGGCTTTGATCCCCAACACATTTCGCCGTATCGTAATGCCAATATTTTTAAGAGTAAATTGTAACAATGGTTCTTCAACTTTAATTAAATTAGAGCAATGGTTCATCAATCTATTACCATTGATCCCCCCCCCCAACTCATCAAAACATGTAGTTATGGTTCTTTTCGTCAACTCCGTCAAAATTATGTCAAAATGAGTTATGTTGGAATAACCATTGTTACAATTGGGTTTAAGTTGAGGGACCATTTCTCTAGTTTGATTAAAGTTGAGGGACCATTGATACAATTTTTCTCATTCAATTTTCCATATTTGCCCCTTTATTCAGCCTCACGTGCATGGCACATGACTCATTTTGACGGAAGTTCTAATGGAGTTGACGAAAATGACTATAGCTGCACGTTTTGATTAGTTGAGAGACCAATGGTAATATGTTTTTAGTTGAGAAACCATTACTACAACTCTATTTTTAATTTTATTAGAAGAACATCATATTTTTATTTAAGATTACACCACCTTATCAAGCAAAATACAAAATTATACAAGAAAATGGAAGGGAAGGGTCGCACATTTAACGTATCTTAATGCCAATATTTTCTTTTTGGTCCCTTTAAAACTATCTTATCCTCATCACCTCTATACAAAAAGATCGGTGTCCCTTGACCATAATGTTATTGACCAAATACGTTTTTGTTCATAACAAACTTGACATTGGATAAACTTATTCATATTGACCTCTACGAAGAAAAGTAATACTAATTTTGATTATATCATTTACAAGATGGAACTCATTTGAGATGAATTTTTTTGTGTAGAACATTGGTTATTTGTTAAACGATGGAATTAAAGCTTGAGAAAATATCACTTATGCTCAATGTTGTTGAATTATGGTATCATCTATTAATATAATTGATTACTATGAAGTATAACGACTATTTAGAGTTAAAATATTACGTACATTTTAAGGAAAGCAGTGGATTACCATGGTGATTAAGATATTCATCTTCAACCCACCGTGAATGTCGTATTTAAAGATTAACATATGTCTTATTTAGAGAATAACACCTTATTTGAGATCCATCTATATAAACAAGTCTCGAACTCAAACGAAAATTATCATGAGTAATGTGGCTTGTAAATATGATTCGTGTACCATTCCACATCCATTTGCCATGGCAATTGAAAAGTGTGATTAATTGGGATTAGATGCAAAAGAGGAAAGGGAATGGCACAGGTAGCTATTGTTTTCTCCAATCAATGCAGAACAGGTAGATATTGTTTTCTAATCAATGGAGTTAGGATTTATCGAAATAAATTGGGTGTATATGTTAGCAAGCTAAACCTAAACCACGGGGAACAAATTGACGTATAGCTGAAATTAAGGCCATCTCCACCCGAAAGATCCAGACGGCCAGAGGGCCGAAAGTAGTCCAAAAACCGTCTCCAACCGAGGGTTAGGCCAAAGGGCTTGTGGGCCCCAGGAAATCTGAAAGGGCCAAAGGGCCAACTGGCTGGCCCAATTCAGCCAGCCAGCCAGCCTTAGGCCGGGCTGGATTTTGCATTATTCTTGTCGGTTATATCCGACATGAACGCTAGGTATTCCTGTTGGTTATAACTGACAAGCATGGTAGGCCAAAATTTAAAAGTAATTTTTTTTTTTTTAACAAAATTTGTTTTGAAAATTGTAAAAATTCTTTTTTTCCCCCCTATAACTTCTAAACCATTAAACATTACATGACATTAAGTAACATGAAACAACATGAAACAATACTAAACAACATTAAACAACATAAAAATAAAAAAAACATTTAACAACATGAAACTTAAACAACATTTTTAAAAACATTTAACAATAGAAAACTTAAAGGCCTACTCCATGCTATTTTTGGCCCAAAGTTGTGCAACAAGATCCTGTTGTAGGTACTTATTTGTGGCATGGGAATGTATCATTTTATAGCGCCTCACATACTCATTTATAGAGATACTACTAGTTCTTGGGTTTGAAAGGCAAATTAGGCCCATCATATATTTTTGCATGAGCCCTTCTTGACCTATTTGGATCATCTTGATTGTCATCGAACTATCCATCAATATACATATCTCGCTCATCCTCCACCATCATATCGTGTAATATGATGCAAGACATCATGATGAAGTCCAAATTTTCTCGACTCGACACTCTTGCCAGTTCGCTGATGATCTTCCACCGTGCTTGTAGAATATCAAAAGCTCTCTCAACATCTTTCTGGTATACCTCTTGGTCTAAGGTAAACAACTTTTCCGCGTCACTCCTAGGGTTTGGAATTGCTTGGATAAGTGTTGCCCACTTTGGGTAGATGTCATATGCCAAGTAATACCCCATATTGTATTGACGGTCGTTGATGTAGTAGTCAAGTTGAGGTGCTTTACCTTCCATCAGGTGATTGAAGAGGGGTGAACGCCCAAGAACTGTAATGTCCTTTTGGGATCCAGGGACTCCAAAGAAAGCATGTCAAATCCATGTGTCATATGAGGCAACCGCCTCTAACACAACAGTTGGCTTTCTAGACCTTCCGCAGAAGCCTCATTGCCATCCGATGGGACAGTCCTTCCAATCCCAATGCATGTAGTCTAATGACCCTGTCATGCCCGAAAACCCACGGTCTTCAGCTTTGCGAATGAGCCGATCCAAATCTTCTTGATTTGCCTCGCGGAGGTACTCGCCTTTGTAAACCTGAACAATTGTGTCATAGAATTGTTCAAGAGTATCAAGGCATGTAAACTCAGACATACCACGGGTTTCATCCATTGAATTAGCTGGGGAGCCATATGCCATCATTTAAAGTGCAAAAACCAAGGTGGCTTGCTCTGTCCCACTTCTGTCAAAAGTATGGATTGACTTGCTGGACATCACGAAGTAAACGCTCGAAGACATGATGCCTCATCCGGAAGCAACGTCTGAAATCCTCTTCTGTGTACACTGAGTTGGGGTTGAAGTAGTTGTTCATCAGATTGGCATACGTCATCGCTCTGTTTCGTGGTTTGTAAGAGCGACCAGCAACAAAGCCACCCTATTAAGGTTGTTCCTCAGTTGGCTGACACACCATGGCCGCAGCTATAGTCGCTGCTCTATTTTGTTTATTGCGCCTTACTTCAGCTTATTCATCAGACTCCTCATGTCACGCCCCAATCCCAATATACGTCTAGGATCGACATGTGACGTCACCCAATTACTCGTATCTCTCACATACCCCACCTCAGGAACATGGCGAATCAAAATCGAGAATCGAATCACATAGCAATTTTTTTTTGTATACTTTATGGCTACATCTAACCTCCTCGTTAGACTACCTACGTACCTTCAATAGGGATCAAGTCATTCGTAGTTCACAATTCACTATACTCGAACATTCATCACATAAATCGTTATGTCCCAACAAAATATCACAATGTATTTCATGCAATCCTTCAAAGAACAAACGACGAAGCACAATCATATTCGCTCGCCATATTTATCAACAAGTCTAGTCATAACCATAACAATGATATCCAACATAATAATCCCACAAGACGAATAACATTTCCACCTCATCCATCACATAAATCATCACGTTCCCACATAAAATCACAATTCATAGTATGTAACATATTAAAGAATTACAAAGCACAATATTATTCTCTAGAAATTTAATCAACTAAAATAATCATAATAACAACACTCATATCCAACGTCATTCCACAATTCCGTCAATTAATCAATTCGTGAATCAAGATGTAGAATCTTAGCATTTAATTACGTTAATCAAGCAATGCGAAACAAAACCTTTCACGAATTTAACTAAGGAACTCTATATAATCCCCCACTTGGATTATGAGTAATAAACATGGTAATTCTAATTTATATTCACAATATCTATTGTGGGTAATTCTCATCCACTCGAATTTAGGACTCTAAGATCCCCTTAAGGAAATGAACAAGAGCAAGGATTCCTGACCACTCAACGAAATTCAACAACATCGAGTTCCGAACCAATCAATGGAATCAAATATCAAGCGGTTTCTCGTAATCTACCCAGAACTGTCATATGTAAAATCAATGCCTACATTATGGGATTGGTGCACTGGAAAATCAGGCACTCAGATAAGCTGCGAGACTTGGGTAAGTGACAATAATATAAGCATGTGATACAACAATAAAACCAACCATCAATCACAATTTATAAACCTTGAATATAAATCATTCATAAGAAATCAATACCAAACTTTTGAAAACTCTGAGGGAGTCACCCAAACATCCAACGATTCGTCTAAAACAATCACAACTTCTCACAACCATATTCTCATACACACAATGAAAAGTAGGGTTAGAGCGACACAGTTCGGCTAAAGTCTACATCTTTGAAGCCATCTCAATCCAAACTCAATGAAATCCAAGGGGGATGCGATCCCGGACCATCACTCAACGAAATCATGGAGTGAGAGGGATTCCGGACCATCACTCAACGAAATCCAAACCATAATATGATTCTGGACCATCACTTAACGGAATCCAAACCAGGACACGATTCAACGGAATCCAAACCATAATATGATTCTGGACCATCACTTAACGGAATCCAAACCAGGACACGATTCTAAACCATCACTCAATGGAATCGTAGAGCACAATGCATAACAACTAATTAATGAAACAACCCATGAATCAAGTTACTCAAGTCACAAATACTCAACGAAACAAGAATGAAATAATGACACAAGCGTTGACACATGTTTCGAAGCAACAAACCCCATGACAATGGTTAACGGTCCACTACTAGCCCTCACCTTTCATTAAACCAAGTCAATCAAACAAAACAAACCCTATTTCATATTAACTTATATTAAAGTCACTCACATTTCATCACATTATACCATCTATGCAAATCAACCACCCTTCAAATATGCACGTAAAATCACATATCACGATCATCATCAGTACACAAGCCGAATCATGTTTAATGAACATAGGTTTAAGGCTATATATATATATATATATAATCACATCTTAATAGAAGCCACATTATAAAACCAAGTCATATTCACAGATGATACCAATATAAGAAATCAAGGTAATAACCATATCACATATGTTAAAGTTTGGCGATGATCCAACGGTCGGATCATCGATTCACACTTTCACCAATTAACGTATCGTAGAGAATTTAGGTTCCAACCATCAACCTAAGTCATACAATTACCAAAATTGAGCTCAAGGCATCTAATTTAGCCTAAGAGTGACATCGACGGCCCCTTGGCCATGCGCCGCCGCGGGCGGTGATCGGCCGCCCTGACTCGTCGAAAAAATCCAACTATTTCCAAAATTTACCAAAATTTACAGGAATGAAGATCTCAATGAGTAGAGTAAACTTTATACCTTCGGCCAAGGCCAATTTGACCGGAAAACACCCCAAACTGGCCACGAACCGCCGGAACCCTAGAATTGGGGGTTTCTTGACTTGTCCTCAAATTGACTCCAACGCTCCAACCAATGAATGGGCATTGTTCCTGAGCTCCAGGGAAGTACATTGGTGATGGCAATTGAAAGAAATCGTAGCAGGAATGGCGAATTCTCCGCTGTGGTGTCCCCGGAACCCACGGTTCCGTTCTTCATGATATGGGGCCAAAACCCAGTTGATCTTTGGTGTAAAATGGAGAGTAAGGTCCGAGGTGATGAATGGTGGTGGTAAATGTTCGCAATTCGTCGGAAAAACGGCCAAAATTGCGTCGAAAAACGAAAAGGGACCCGGACCAAAGTCGGGTTAGGAATTGGGTCGAAAATGAGGGTTCGGGTTGGGTGCCCTTCTTTCTCTCATTTCCCATCCTTCCCTTTCGTCCCTCTATTGGTTCGTTCCCTCCTTTAACTAATTGGCCCTTAACCCAAATATCTGATTGGCCTCTTACCCACAAAGTGGGAATTAATTAATTCCTAAAATCTATAGTATCACAACTTCAAACGTCCGTAACTATACCGTTATAATCCAGACTTACAAACAACCTTCGCCTATGCGTTCGTGGGATCGAGCTATATTCATAATTAGAAATTGTGACCTCGAAAGATCTACGGATTTTAAATAACTAATTTCCAAACTTCAAACTTCGCAACTGGTTTAATTAAAATCTAAATTCAAATAAATTAATATAAATTCCCGAAAATAACATAAAATTTCAATAATAACAATGCGTAGATTATAACAGTGAAATCCGGGAACGGAATTTCACACCTCATCTTCTCGTCTCATATGCGCCCATTTTTCTTCCAATTTGGAATTGGATGAGGACCCCCAGTTGGAATCCGAACAGAATCCAAAGTTAGAATTCATTGCAAACTTGAATTGAAAAATATTGAATTGAAATAGATTGAATTCAAAGTTGAGTGAATTATAATCCAATATCCACCCTATTTATAGATTGAATTCAAAGTTGTGTGAATTATAGTCCAATATCTACCCTATTTATAGCAAAAAAAATAAATAAATAAATCCAACGTGTAATACCCTGAAAATTTAAATATATGAATTTTATATTCATAATTGTGAATATGTGGGAAAAATCGAAAATAAATCGATTTATGGTTATGAAGAATTTAATCGAGAACTTTTAAAGTTTTGTTTTCAGAAATTATTATAATTTACGGTTTTGTATTATTAATATTTTATGTTATTTTTTGAAAAATTATATTAATTCATTTAAGTTTAGTTTTAAATTAAACTAGTTATGAAGTTTGGGAATTAATAATTTAAAATCTATAGGTCTTTCGAAGCCACAATCTATAGTTTTGAATAGAGCTTGATCTCACGAACGCGTATGTGCAAACCGTTCATGAAACGGATTTATAACGAAGAAGTTATTAACGTTTAAAGTCATGGATATTTTGGTAATTTTACTTCATTTTAGAAGGCTCCAGAAAATCTGGAGCAATGAGTTGTGCCACGTGTGTGGCTGGGATGAAGGAAAAAATGAGTGATGGACGGCTATGATTGAAAGGAAAGAATAGGAAGGAGAAAAGGAAAAAAGGAATTAGATGGAGGGGGGTGACCAATCAGAGGAGAGAACCGGGAGAAAAGGGAGAGAGATGGGGGAACACCGGATCACACGGACCCCGCGACCCGATCCATTTTCCTCATCTTCTCCAGTGATTTTCATTGGTTTCCCGATGAATCATGTCGATCAAACCTTGGGAAATCATTTCAAGACCTCCCCTTTACCCAATCCATCCCAAAAACTCAAGATAAAAAGGTGTGGAAATCATGTAATTGGCACGGTGGGTGCGGGGTGCGCCAGAGCTCTTGGCGGCGATTCCGCCATTTTCTGAAGCCAAATCCGACCACCACCACAATCCATGGACTCCTTGTGAACCCAAGAACATGTCCTAAGCCTTGGATGGGGCGGTGGAACACCAGAGGACATGGATCGAGGTCACCCAAATTATAGGGTTTCCGGTAGGTTTGAGGCAAATTGAAGCCTTTCCAAGTCAAATTGGACTTGGCCGCATGTATAAAGTTTGTTCTACTCTTTGAGATCTTAATTTCTATAATTTTTGAGAATTTTTAGAAATAGCTGAATTTTTCGACGAGCCGGGACGGCCGACCACGACCCACAGCGGCGCACAGCCAGGGAGTCGACATTGTGTTTTTAGGCAAATTTCGTTATTCTAATTATACTTTTGAGATCTAACTGTTGTGTGTTTAATATTAAAACGATTGTGGTATAAGTTGGATTAAATGAATATATTTGGATTTGGTTTGAATTTTTGTATATGTAAACTACGAATAGCTTGATCCCTGTTTAGGGTACATAGGCAGTCTAACAAGAAGTTAGATACAGCCATAAAACTAAACGAGATTAAATAATCGAGAATTACAAATTCGTTAAGAACTATTCTTAGTTTGGAAAAATTGATCTAAGAGAAGTAAAGGGTAATGAATCGGGAATAAAATTGTTATGTTTTGATAAGAAAATTCAGGTTATAGAACTTGTGGAATTAAGGAACTTAATTAAAGGGTCGTGAATATTGGCGGCTAAATAAACAAGAGTTTTATTTTGGGCCTATCAACAAACTTAATTCCCGAAAATAAATATTTCGGGGCTGGGGTGTGACACAACAGCTAGCTGAAGTCATACTGACGTCACTTAGCCGTTGGATTTGAATTTAAGTTGTAGTTTTTAAATAATAAATTATGTTTGGCCGTATGGCCCTCAGTTGGAGACGGTTTTTTGTGACAGGGCTAAAATAAGCCCTATAACCCTTGGTTGGAGATGAATGCAAATATGGCCCTATATTGTTCATTAAAATATTAATTTCTTGGAGGACCAGATGGCTAAAACGAGCCATCTGGCTAGCCTTCGGTTGGAGATGGCCTAAATTGTTGTGCAACATTCAGGCTCTAGTTTTTATTTTATTTTATTTTATTAAATTTTTTTAAAGATATTATATACACTAAGAGGACGGAAGAGTGGGCTAAGTCTCACAATATGCTAGCAATAATGTAGTTTAAATTTGCCTTTGGCGAGAATCTAATCTAAGAGCTCACACTTACAAGTGAAGATGAATATCACTAGATTGCAATACTAAGTGACCAACATTTAGCCTCTAGTCTGATTTGAATTTTTTTTTTCTGTCAGACGATAGCTTTATTCAATTAATTCAAATATCAATATTACATTCTCAGCAAGAACATTGAATAAAAATTCAGGAAACAAAAATCCGCATCAATGAGAATCCCCTTTAGTATTAAGTGTATGAGGCTGTCAAGTGAGCCGGCCTGTTGCAGCTTCCAGGCACGAAAGCATACTCAACAGCACTCAGAACTCTAGTTGCATTTGATCAACCAACTATTTTCTGCTGGAATGTAAGGAAAATTAGAAATCCAAAACTCAAGACTAAAATAATTGATAGCCCTCATCAGCCACTTGTTAAATCGTTAATGCCTACGAGTATTATATGGTTAAAATAAAAGTGTTAATAACATATTTACCCTTTTAGAAAAATATTTTTAGCCCCTAATTTATAAACGGGTAACGTTATATTTTTCTCTCTTTATTTTTCCTTTGAACAGAAGAAAGAACTCTGCCTCGTGAGCACCGAGCAGACGCAGATCAGTCGACTCCGATCTTGAACTCAAGAAGAATTGGAGATCCTTGTATGTTGAATGAGATATGGGTTTTTTCCACCTTACCATTTTTGGCAATTAGATGAACGAGTTCAACGATTGGAGTTTTTTTCCCTTCTAGTTTCCTGGAGATATGGGTTGAATAAATTTGGGGACTTTTTGCTCTTGAAGAAGTCTGTTTGTTTGCATTTTGATAGTTATTTGATTGTTCTTTTCGAATGCCTTAGTCGTGTGTTCATCGGACTCCATTAAAAAAATAAAAAAAAAGATGAAATCTTACAAACAAGGAGACTAAGTGCAGAGGTATATATTGCTAGAGTGTGAAAATTGCTAAGCATTGCAAATACTATTCATATACTAAAAATCATTAAAAGTTTGTAACAATAATATTGAAAGATGAATTGATTTTTCTACATGTTGTGGACCACGAAAGGAAATATATTCACTAGTCATAACATTTTTACGATCGTCAAATTGCAACTAACAAGTGTCAAACATGCGTTGGCCATCGAGAACAAACAATAAATCTTCCCAGACACAATTGTATTTAACGGGTGTGTAACATGCACTGATTATAACTGACATATTTATTGTTCGAGTATAGATAAAGGGTGTTTAACATGCACTGGTTATAACTGACATATAGTCATTTTATTGCTTACAACGAGTGTCTCATATGCAGTGGTTGTATCATCACATAATCAACTGGTGGGGCCCAAAAATGTCACACACCAAGCCAGCCAAGTATCAAGGTCCAATTGTCATGCAAAGCCTACGTTCAAGCCCAAACACATGCCAAGGCACGAGATCAACGAGGGATATATTTACAAACATGCCATGTCACGGTGATTAAGCCAGATATTCACACCATGCTCATGCCTATTCATCACGCCATGCTTCCTTAGCCACAATTCATGCGAAGCCTAAGTCACTTATTCGGGGCTTGTCAAGTGGATTGTGGGGTGGATGGTTACGAAAGGTTATCGGGCCTACGTGGAATTGGGGTTATGGAAGACTTTGGGCTACTTAAGGGCCCAAATATCCAAGCCCATACCCTTTGTATTTCACGCAGGCATCATTGAGATAGAATTAGCTTAGTTTACCCCTTTCCCTAGCAAGCTAACTCCTTTAGTTAGGATTAAACCAGATTCTTGCATTAAATGCATGCTAAGCCCAGCAAGTCAGGCATTTAATGCAGATTTTCCCTTCCCAGTCTACATAAACAACCAAAGCGCAAAAGCCATGAGGCACGCTACCAAAAGTAGTGCATGCGGAAGGCCGCCCTGGGAAAGCCGACTCTCGAGATGAAGCAAACTGCTAGTCTCAATAGTGCAACTATCTTACACCAAAATGGGAATAATATGAGGGCTAGGGAGAAAGGAGGGGAAGACCAAGCCACAAAGGGAGATTCCTTTGAAACTTAGAGAAGAACCCTTCACTTACATAAGAAGGGAGAAACCATTATAGAAATGGAGATTGGAAGAACACATATATGGAGATAAAGAAAACATAGTGAGAGAGAACCACCCAGGAAGAAGCCCGAAAAGTTCCACTTAGCCCATAAGCATACTCCAAGCCCCAAGCATCACCATCTATGCAACCTTAGTAATAGTTTTGCATTAAACATCTCAGCCATTAGAAACCTTACTATCACCATAGGAAAGCCCAGATTATCTAGCAAAGAATGCCATGCAACCATGCAACCATGCAAATCCCTTCTCTCTCATGTAAACTGATAATCATCTAGCTTCCACACTACGCTTCACTTGAGCAAGTCATTATCTTGATCATTCATGCTAGCTTTGAGTCGTTGATGTTACCGGAGTATTTCCTAAGACAAGCTAACTCTTTCGAGATATCCCGGGACTTGTTACGAATATGTACCAAGGAAGTCAAGAGGATGTTCTCAAAGCCCCAGTCCACCTTGATCTAAAAGTGCCCCAACATCAGCATACAGTGTATATGAATCATGTAAGACACTCATTGAGTGCAACGAAACGACTATACGTTTTCACTCCCTTTTAAGAAACAAAATTAAATGTTCTTGAAATATCGTTGGTAAATAATAATAAAATAATACAAACTTAATTGAGAGTAGTGAAAGAGAAAGGATAACTGCACACAATTTTTTCTCTTCAAATAAACTCTTTTTTTATTTATGGTTATAAAATTAAATAAATCAAATAAGAACAACGTACAAAATTGAACAAAAGTGTGTACGAAAAAAATAATGTGCAATTATCATTTCTTAATAAAGTATCTCAAACAAATAGTTACGATGTACATGTAAATTTTTTGTTTTTATTTGTGTTTTGGTGGTAAATTTGAAGTTATAAGAATATATAAAATGAATATGTAAAATAGGAAAAAGAAGGAAAACAACAAGAAATAAGAACTAAAGAGAGAAAAACAAGAAAATATAGAAAAAGAGGGAAAACATAAAATGAATGTACTGTATTGGTGGCTGAAGCGCCACGCTTAGAGATGCACTCAACTTTGCAAAATAGAAGGGTTTCTTTAAAATTTATGTCGAGGGATACTCTAAATTAGTTATTGATCCGTGGAATATAGGGGTTATATCCCTCGAAGAACTCAAGACACGATTGAAAACATTCGTTAATTGGCTTCATCATTTCATTATGTAACTTAAAAGCATATTTATCAATAAACAAACTTTATGATTGATATCGTGGTTAATGTGAGTTCATCCCCCTCTAAAGTGTATATTCGGGATATGACTATTCTCTTACGGGCTACTCCTAGTTTTATTTTTCATTGTAATGGTACTGGTTATTTGCGAGGTTTCTCGCTTTAGTTGATTCAATTTTTGAGAGAAAAAAAAAAGAAAAAAAATGAACCCATGCAGCCTAACGTTCGGTTGACTAACAGTAACAAAACCCCACTATTTAATTAACTCCCCCCCCCCCTCTCTCTCTCTCTCTCTCTCTCTCTCTCTCTCTCTCCCCCCCCCCCTTTTTCTCTCTCCCCAATATTTTATAATTACCTTCCAAAAAGAAAAACTCCACTATCCAGAAATATTACCCCCACCCCCTCCCTTTTTCTCTTTTCTCCATCTATCCGTCTCTCCATTTCTCTCTCTGCTTTTTGCAGCTTCACATCCCCCAACTCCAAAGTCCCAACCTCCCTCTCTCTCTTCAAACTCAATTTCACACCCCCATCCCCAAAAAACCCTAAAAATCTCTGATCTCAACCCGACCCATTTCCTGCCGGCCCCAAATACCCAAACCCACTTTCCACCCGACCCAAAATCGGCGCCGATCCGATCTTCCCGGGCTCCTCCCATTACCAGAACCCAACTTCGGAGCTTCGAGAACAGTTGGGTCGGGCACAGACACGCAGAGAGGGGGAGAGAAGAGTACAGGGGAGAAGAAATGTACAAGAACCAGCTGCAAGAGCTGGCCCAAAGGAGCTGCTTCAACTTGCCTTCCTACACGTGCATTCGGGAAGGTCCGGACCACGCGCCCAGGTTCAAGGCCACCGTCAACTTTAACGGCGAGATCTTCGAAAGCCCTCACTACTGCACCACTCTCCGCCAGGCCGAGCACTCCGCCGCCGAGGTCGCCCTCAACTACCTCTCCAATCGCGGCCCGTCTCACTCTCTTGCCGCTAGGATTCTGGTTAGTTCTCTCTCTCTCCTTCTCTTCAAGCTGTTAGGGTTCCTTTAGGGTTTTTGCGCGCGTGGTCCTCGGTCGCCGCTCGGTTTCTCGCTGATCAGTTACTGTGTGAACATGATGAGCTCTGAAACTGAATTCGGTAATTAAAAAAATTAAAATTTGTTTTCCGTAATTTCGAAATTTAGGGGTTTGCTATTGTGCGCCGTGTAAGTGATCAAGCCTGTTCTGCGCAATGATCACTGGCCGGCCAGGATTAGGTTTTTGAGGTTGGAAACTGGGGTGAGGTTGACGATATGACCGAAATGTCCCTCTTCATTTTGTAGTTGATAGCGTTGGGGATTTCTTAAAATCCAGTTTGGATTCTCTGAATTCTGAAAAAGCTGACGACCCTGCGAACTGGAAATGTCAGTAATTAAATACTTCGGAAAGGGGTATTTTGGTCATATTAAATCGTGGGTTTCCAGAGTCAACTATATGGAACCTGTTCTTTCTGGTTGACCGCCTGATTGGTTGCCGGGAAAACAGGGCAAGTCATTTTCTTTTCGCAACTTGTCTTGTGTATTGGTGAAATTAGGAGGAAATTTGATCTCATGAAACTTGATTGTCTAGTTTTTTATGGAAATTGAAATGCATTCTAGTTGAGTTAATAGGCATCGAGGAAGTTTTAGTTTTCTTGCTTAATCTACAGTTTTCGGGTTGGTTGCGAATTGATATGACACCTGAACAGTCCTCCCTTCCAATAATATGTTGGATACATTGGCAATTTTGTTGTCGAAATTCAAATTTTGCTACCAAATGTAATTAGTTTAACTGGGTCGGTGTAATTTTTACCAATATCATTATCGCTTTGATGTGTTGGTGTCCAATGCGTTTTGCGATTTGTTTTGTTGTCTTGATTCTGATAAGGTGTTTGTTTTGCTCAGGATGAGACGGGGGTTTACAAGAACCTCTTGCAGGAAATTGCTCAAAGGGTAGGAGCTCCGTTGCCGCAGTACACAACCTTCAGGTCTGGCCTTGGCCACCTACCTGTTTTCACCGGGGTAGTTGAATTGGCTGGAATCACATTTACGGGGGAACCTGCCAAGAACAAAAAACAAGCAGAGAAGAATGCAGCAATGGCAGCTTGGTCGTCTTTGAAACAATGTGAGTCCCTGTGTACTAGTCAGACTTATATCTCATCGCTTTGTAATTTCAGATCACAATGCTTGCCCCTTTGCTTGAATTTGGTTTTAGTTTAGTCTCCATCTTAATCAAATTAGTTGAACTAATGTGATGCATTAAACAACATTTTGCATCTGTTGCTTGCATTTTAATGTTCTCATTGGCGACATAAAACAGTTTCTGACTTTTTGTCATTTCTTTCTGTATGATACTCGCTATTAAATTAATGCGATATTGCTTTGAAGTTATTCTTACATATTATGTTCTCGTTAAAAAATATATATGGACTTGGTTAACTTTATGTGTTAAACTTGGTGATGAATTATGAGAGTCGAGGTCTAAGTTTAATAATTTTGTGTTTAACTTGAATCACCTGTTTTCTATTGGACAGTGGCAAAGGAAACTGCAAGCTCTTCGTCTGAGCCAGAGAACAATGATGAGCTGGAACAGATCACTATAGCACGAGCCTTGCTCAATTATCGTATAAAGGAAAAGATGACGATGGCAAATCCAACTGCTCCAATTCTATTTCCAAAGAAGTTTCCAGTTCAGAACCGTAGACCTACAAGTCCACAACCTCCTCCTGCTCACACCTCAAAAATACTGCCCTTAATTTGCCAAAAGCAAGCTTCCAGGAGCAGGTACCAATCAAATGCAACACATGATAATCGTGTTACTTCATCACAGGCTTCTCCACTAGACAGCCGTGTGATGCGTCCCCACAGATTCCCTGCTGCAGGAGCAGCTCCTTATGTACCCATTAGACAATTGAGGACTCCTTGCCATGGAATTGCACCACCGGTGACAATAAGAACAGCAGTGCCTGTGTTCTCGGCACCACCACTTCCGCCACCTCATGCAATGCCCTGCCAAACAATGCGTATTCCACCCGTACGTGTGGCTCCTCCTGTCACAATGAGGCAGGCTGTACCTGTATTTTCTGCTCCACCGGTTAAGAA
Source organism: Pyrus communis (assembly GCF_963583255.1). NCBI lineage: Eukaryota > Viridiplantae > Streptophyta > Magnoliopsida > Rosales > Rosaceae > Pyrus > Pyrus communis. Next base: position 18,322,333 of record NC_084810.1, on the reverse strand, counting down.
AGATGATCCACCGACCACTCGGAAAGAAGAATCTCCAGTCATTGTGAAAGAAGATCCTCCAATCATTGCGAAAGAAGATTCCCCAATCATTCTGAAAGAAGATCCTCCAATCATTCCGAAAGATCCTGCTGCTGTTATTGCTCCCGGTGTGCAGAATAAACCCATAGGTCAAGTAGAGGAAACTGTAAGAGCAGCTGCCGATGATTTGGTGGAATCGAAGACAGTTAAAATCTTGGAACAACTAAAAATTTGATGGTCGTCGGGAAGAACTTAATCCGTGGGAGGTATAAGTGGTTGTGTTGGCCTGAAGTTCGTCCTGTCATATTTCTCATCTTATTATATGCTTGTTTTGTTGCTGTTGCCGGTCTTTTCGCTATCGTCTACCCTTTTTGTTCTGTTAAAACTTCAGTTGGGAGGTTGGTTTAGAATTAGAAAATCTCATATCTATGCTCTTCAAAAGTATCTGTGCCCGTTACTTAAATTACTAATTCTGCATAGGGAAGTGATTTCCGCATTCGCATGATATCCCCTGCATTCCTGTTTCTTAAAGCCTTTAGATTGAATGAATCAAATGATCGAAACACGGAAATAAGTGCAGAGAAAACTAGAGTGAAAATCAATACCCTTCGTATAGCGTTGCCATTAATGTGACTGCCTTCGTCTTCTGATGTCACTTGAGACGTTTTTTTTAACGTGTGTTAATTTGAAATTCAAGTATATAGGGAAAGGAGAAAGGCTTTTCATGCCCTTTTTCTCGCTACACACTCTTGTTAATTTCGTAGAATTAGATTGAATAAATAAAAAAAGAATCACGGGACATAAATGAACAAGGGTATGCGGAAGAAGAAAATGCATTTGAAAATCATTTTTCTAGGGAAAAAAGAAGAATTGACGCCGTCTAGTAACTTTTTACGGGCTGTTAAAAAACTATTTGTTGGTACTGCAGCTGGATTAATGCTCTTTTCTTATAGTCGCATACCAATGTCCAAGTGAATCAAATTAATTGTCATAATACGGTCTAGTGGGATTCAATCTTCATTTTGTCGGAAGAGGTCATGAGTTCTGATCAATATTTTACTCCATTCTAATCATTTTCTTAATGCAACTGCACTTTTTTCCATGAAATTTTCTTTTTAGGTGACTCTTGTCATGCTTTTTTTCCATTCGAATTTGAGCGTTGTGAAAAAGGACTCTAAATCGTTCACCCAAAAAAAAAAAAAAAAAAATCCTTTCCTGTAAATTCGTCTTCTCCCGGCTAGGCTCTCCCACAAGAACACGGGCAAGGTTTTCCCAAGCCCAGCATTGTACTGGATCGGGCCTTTATGGACATGGACTTATTGCTCCCTAGTTCAAGCCCTTATGTAGTCTATTGCTCCCTAGTTCAAGCCCTTATGTGATCATTGTTGAGAAACAAGTAACTTTTAAGTTATAACCACACACCGCTTTTGTCCTCCTATAGCTTCTCCTTAATTATATTTGTTATTTTTGTTTCAGAGTAATGTGTGAGAGGTGAAAAAGGGTATGTGAAAATCAACTCCTATTAGAGCATGTCCACCAGTTGGTGGATGACAAGGACAATTTGTCGAGGGTAAGTTTTGGGCCAACACCAGCCTGTCTAAAAGGTCAAGCAAGATAAGCGTGACCTTGCCCCAGTAGGCAGCCGATGTCCGAAGTCAACCATTATTTTAATTTTTTTTTTTTTATCAGGCGCGTTTAGTACACACTCAATTTTGGCAATTGGGAGACAAAAACTACAACAGTGGGGCCTGCTGCAGCAAATTAACATAGCCCAACGACTCGTTGACGTGGCTTCCTTACAACTGTTGGATTTCTAAGTACCAAAGTATCTGGACTATGCGGATTTCAATAGTAAAAAAATTGAAAATTTTATCTTGTGACACGTGGCGCATTCTGGTGCGTTTGATTTCAAATTAGTTTGAAAATCAACAGCTAAGGTTAATCCAATGGTAAAAATAAATAAAAAATAGGAATTTTTTTTATATTGTTATTCTATAAAAGTCCAACCATCTTCTTCATTTTCCCTTCACAACTCAATATTCATTTTTACTAGAATCTTCCATATTTGTTTTTCACTTTTTAAATATTTTTTACCAAATTTTTTTTTTTATATCAGTTTTGTAGTATGTTTGTTCGTCTATTCGATGTACTCTGACTTTCAACTTCATTGTCAAATATAACGTTTAGCATGTGAGAAGCAAAAGAATGAATTCAACTCAGCTACTCTTCAAGTCTTTGGTATTTGCATCCCCGCAAGACATTGGTTCTTAACTACGAACAAATTGAACATAAGGACTTAAGGTGTTAAAGTCGCCCACGAGGCTTTTAAAGCCACCGTTTGAACCACGTCCTTAATGTCTTAAAATGTAGGAACCAAAATACCAAAATGCACCAAAATTGAGGCCATATGAATGCTTATAAAACATGCATGGTTATTCTCAGTCATTTATTGCTATTGAAACCATATTGTCCTTGCACCACCAGCTAATTTTTCCATGTTTTTAACATATGAGGATGTGAATATAAAAAAGTCTCACGTCGGTGAAAGAAGAAACATTGCAATGACTTATAAGAGGTTGGGCTGCTAATTAGTTTTATGGTGGAACTTCAACTTTCTTCATGGTATTAGAGTAGGTTGGCCTATGTGTGAAGCCTAACAGCCACACGTACTTTACATCACCTAATTCGTGTTTGGCTTGAAAATTCGCCATATGTAAGGGAGCGTGTAAGGATGTGAAGATAAAAAAGTTCTATATCAGTGAAAAGAGAAACATTGCAAGGGCTTATAAAATATTGGACTACTCTTCATATTGTCTATTAATTTTATAGTGGAACATCAATTTTCTTCGTAAAACATATCCATTGAATCCCATGGATCATAAATTTATGTAGAAATCCATTCAATTCAAACCGGAAATGTACAAAATCAAACCCACTTCTTTGTTCGCATCAGAATCTGCAAGTCATATTTATCACTTTGCTTGGTTATAAAAGTGCACCAATTGGTTTTGGACAAACTTCTCAGATCACTTTCATCTGAAATGAATAGGTCTCTACGAATTGTCACGAGTTGTATATAATTATGAGTTTATATATCTCATATGTATACGCGCATGATAAAAAAATAAACACGTAATTATTTATAATGAGTTGTAGAAAGTTTTCTTATCTAGGAAAGATAATACGCTATTAGGTTTATTGAGATTCCTTAAGAGTCAAAATAACATTAACTAAATAGATTTGGTTTCAAATCTTGTAGGTACCATTCATCTAATGCATGCTTGGGTATCTCCCTCTTCCTTAGTTCATCTACCTCAAACTTCATCGGCTCGTTAACGTTAAAATGCTTTAAGTTTGACTCACATAAACATGCTACATACATATTTATTGAGTTAAATTTTATTTAAAATAACATATCTTGAAACCGTGAGTGCATTATAAATTTTAAAAAATAATGTATCGTGCTTCGATGAAATAAGAAAAGAAAAGAAGAACATGGTCGTAAGGGGAACTTGAGGGAACTATGTTTTAAATTGGACCCCTTTAAAGTGAGGATTTAGATCTATGCGTTTTATAAAAGGAAAGGTTGTTAAAAATCAATCAAAGTGCCTAGTTTATGGTTTTTTTTTTTTTTTGTTTAGTAATTAAAGGTTGTTAAAGTCAGGTAGTTATAAAATGGATTACTTTCCTTTTTGCTAAAGTCGATTGCTAGATCCAATGCTCCTAAAAAGGACTTTGTCATATAGTGCTTATTCACAAGGTGAAACAATAGTGGGCTACCCCTCTTCTAGAACTGTTTTCCATGTAAAAATAATATAGACAAAAAAATAGTGTGCGTAAATCATTTTTAGTAAGAATTATCACATGATTAATACCTAAGGGGCGATATGGACTGGTTCTAAGAATTTGAGGGCTGTAGCGAGCCTTCAAAGTGGAGCCCTAAAGTCTTCTAGCTCCCGATCCTTTGTACATTGATGTGTATAAACAACACTGCCGGATTCCAAACTGCCAACACCAAGAAAGATTACACACTCTATTTCCACCACGCCAGCAACTCATTTGCTGAATTTGGGTTACTTTTATTAATTTATAATATCTATACCATTTTAAAAAACATTCCTCCCACCAAGATTGGGGCCCTAGTTGTCGCCTTATTCGGCTACTCTCAGGGCTGGTCTTGAAGGTGATTCATAAAGAAGTAGATATCATGATATATATTAGTTTTACAATAATTAATTACCTTACCAATCGTTATGAGACGATTAAATAAAAAAGAAGTACTTATTATGTATAGATGAGTTTTCTTTTCTAACAATAAATGATCACATAAGTAACATACGAGAGGCAAATAAGAGAAAAATTAACTGTGCATGTATGTTGTGTGGTATAATTTTTCATTCTCCAACAAAGTAACTTATAATCTTTGCTTGAGTAACACACCTAACCAATATCTAACCATGTGTGGCGTTCATCCATTTGTGGTTAAAACTTTATGGTGAAAGTAACAGAGCATGGAGGAATGGAATGATGTAAACTAAAGGGTACTACGACATTCATGTGTACCAAACAAGCAAAGGTTCAAAGGAGAGAGAGAGATAGAGAGAGAGAGAGAGAGGTGTCACTTCAAACTGTGAGTATGGATGAGGAACCTCACTCCTGATCATTTTTATAGAGATCTAAAAGATCTTCACATTTTAATCGTTAATCGTCGTGCGGTCAGTGTTCATTAGGTACTATTTTGTATTTAATTTTAAATAATTTTATTACCGCATGATATACGATGAATGATTAAAATGTAAGAATTTCTAACCATTTGGATCCGGATGGGATCCAAATCCTGTGAGTAGGACAAAGTGGCTTGTTTGGGGTGGGGCCAAGTCTCCACTTCAACGACACCAACCCCCTCAAAGCAAAGGCCACGTCGGCATTCTGTTTATTTACGCAACAACGTCTTTATTTAATGAATAGTGAGAAAATGTAATGGGCCGGAGCAGACAGAATGGGCCCACATGATTGGACTTGAGATGGGGCCCAAAAGGGCTTTTTTAAGAAGCACTGGCAATATTCCTTTCCTATGAGAAAAGCAATGGCTCAAGGAAAAGGAGAAAGATGGGAACCCTCCACCCATTCCGAAGAAGAACATCAAAGATCAAACAAATAAAGCATAAAGTGTTGCCACTTAGTACAAGTGTTCCTATTTAGCACTACTGTCTGGTAATATATTTTTATTTTTAAATAAGAAGTATAAATTGAGCTCTCGTTAATATCGATCTCAAATCAAATTATTATAATTAATAAACTATGTAACTTAACCTAAATCCTCACCTCTTGATGTCGTGGTATCAAAAAAGTGTGAAGGAAATAAAAAGAAGATTGGGGGAGGGGGGGGGGGGACAAAGTGGAAGGATGTTAATCCCATCAGCTAAAGTTAAAAAAGAAGAAAAAAAAAAATATCCCCAATTCGACTTTGTTATTGGCCATGATACTAATACTATATATGGAAACAGGTATTATATATGCGTGCATAGGCAATAGCCCACCTAGGATATCATGTGGTGTATAGCTCCCCTTTTGCAACCATGAATCTTAATATGTACTTTGGAATTGAATAGGTACAATCTACTTTCTTATTAACCCTACATACGTCAAGGAGTACAAGAATTTCATTATCGTTAGTGGTGATGATAAAGTTTTGTATGGCATAAACGTTTTATAACGATATATACTTTAAACGTATGGTCTTGATTGACAATCTAGCACTATAAGTCATTGTTCTAAGACGGTTGGCTATCATTCCGATTAATCCGTAAACATTTGAAAATTAAGAAAATGCGCCTATAACTACTTAGATGCCCATCTAGCCCGCCCAGCTCGCTGCCCGACTAGTGCCCAGCAGTTTTTAGAATCTAGCTATAAGTATATAAATATAAATATTATTATATGGTTTATTATCTAAAAGATACAGTTCTGATTTTACAGTTTAATACTATAAAAATATAAAAACAATACTATTACTAACAGGGCGACCGTCCGAGGCTCAAAATAATTGGGGGCACTAAAATTATTAGGGTAGTAAATTTATATATGTTTTCATAAGAGTATAAATTTATAAAATTTGGTTCAATGACAAAGAAATTTAACTAGAATTGGTGGTTTTGCTGTTTGAAATTAATGATGAGATATTGGGTTCAAAACACCATGTGTGCTTATTTGCCTTTCAATTTTTACAAATTTCTTTTCATAAGAGTATAAATATATAAAATTTGGCTAAATAATCAAGAAGTTTAATTAGAATCAATGGTTTTTGTTGTTTAAAATTAACGAGATGTCCTAAGTTCGAAATGCTAAGTGCATGTTTATTCTTTTCAATTTTTACGAATTTTTGTTTGGTTATTAATTTATTTTTAATTATTAGCTAGTAGCTATGTGAATTGTTATTTTTAAACATTTGTTCCAATTCAAGTCTAATCTTCAACAAAGAGTAATGCGTTGACCAAATTTTTAGACCAAATTTGCAAATCAGATTACGTGTCCTCAAAAAGTTTAATTTAGTATTACTTATACATATCAATTAAAGACTCAAAAACATCATTATTTTTTTAATCCCGTACTGACAAGGTTGGTAAATAAGAAAAAAACACCTCACAATTTATACAAAAACACTTTAAAAGTTCAGACGGAAAACAAAACTCATATCTATCTACTTGTAAACCTGAAGTTTTTTTGTTTCCTTCTCACGATACAAAATAAATTAGTTTTTTCATGTTTCTAAATTATTAAGTTTGTAAGATTTTATAAGTATAATTTTATCGATGTCTTACATGTGAAACAAATAATTTTCTTATATAAAATGAGAATACATTTTTTGGCATTACCTCGTGCTTTAAAAATCTTTAGACCGATCCTGAATTTTAATGGACAGTCTATCTCGGTAGTGAATATATGGTTCTCATTCTTTTGTAATTACTAATTATTGTCTCGATCACGGTGAAGTTGATGTTGCAAATAGTGAAGCATGTTTCGACCATGAGGGGGTTTAGCTATAGAGTTCGTTGGTAGGACACACCTTTCTTTCGGTCACCAAGAAGTGTGTGTCTCTGCAGGTCTGCAGGTCGATCATGGTTCTAGGGGAAAATTTATTGCTAAGGAGCTTCGTCAAAGGGCCATCTTGCTTGCTTTTGAGGCAAATGCAGTGTTCTTCATCCAGTTTATGCGTGGATTATCTCATATAATCAAGGTTTTAAAAGACGTTATGTAATACTCAAATTCAACATAGAAGGATGACATTCACGTGGAGAAAACTTTACATCACTTTCTAATGAACTTGTAAAAGACGTCATGCTATAAAGCATAATGTGGTTGGACATAGTCTGTTGCACGGCAGATAGACAATAAAATCAAAACAAAAAACAGCATAATACAAAACAAACTCCTTTGAAGTATGATTGCTCATCCACAAGAGACCCACATCTAACCAACATGAAAAATAAACTTACAAATCCTAAAGCCAACAAGCTGGACACACCGTCAAACACACAAGTAAAAATCGCACCATTACCTGAAAGATCTTGAAACAACAAACGACAAGAAGGCATAGCTATGAATCCTTCAAAATCATTGCAACGACACTATGAGAGAAAGACCGCACCTCCATTGATGATCTTAGCACTTGCTGGAAGAAAACTCTTCTATGAGTCATTTCCCACAAACGTCGAGTTTTCTCTTCATAGTTCTTATCAAGCATACAAATCACAAAAGCAACACATCAAATTTGAATGAATGTTGTCGCTCTAAACCCGAGTTGAGAAGTTAGTCATAATTGCTATAAGGCTCTCTTTCTTAGAAAAAAAAGAATAACCATAATCACAAAATGACCTCTCGACAAAATTATAAAGCGACTACTCCTAAGATACGGTTTATTCTCTAGATGTGTGGTTCTGATATATATAGTAACACAGTATTAGGTATCAACTAGGCACATCATGCTCCGAAAATCTTGCCAATACATGGAGAATATATACTTGATTTTCCCCTTCCCCTCCATGTGCATGGAAGAGGGACTTAAATCGGAGCTGATCAATCACAATCATGACAGCAACAACATATGTTACATATCCATATATGGGAAGCATGAAAAAGCTTTTCCAATGCAGAAAGTCAAATTCTTTTGCTTTTTTTATTTTTCTTCCATATTCTTTACTTGTATGATATTCTCATTTGGCATGCTTGGAAGGGTAGAGAACGCAATTGCAAAGTCATACTGGGCAGACAGACCGCAGTCTGGACTGGAATATCGAGCTTTCTTTTGTTGAATTAAGCTTCAACCACGATTCGATTCACGATCCGAAAACAGGAGCTGGAGCGGCGGAATTCGACATGATTTTATTAATTAATAGGAATTTTATAAATTAACTAAAAAGAATTTTATTAATTTACATGCCAAAGCAATGCTCGTAGCTTTTTCCAATAGGTCTTTTTCATAGATATGTAGAGAGGATCACGTAGGATCTCTTGATATGACATGTTCTAAATTTTCACAGACGTCCGGGATTTGTTCGTTTATGAACTTGTGCTGTTTTTGGAGTACAAAATTCTTCTTTTGCAGTGCTTTCATCAGCGATCCATTAGGTTTAGCAATACCCAGGCTGACAGGGTTATATATATATATATATATATATATATATATATATATATATATTGTATCTGTTTTTTTTTATTCTTTTGGCTAACAGTGTATTTGCATCCATATCGTTGCATTTTTTTTTATCATAATCTTTTATTTGATAAATCAACAACTTTTTCATCATTTGCTCATTATTTTAGTACAAATTATTGTTCCACGATCTTTATCCAAAAACAAGTGGAATTTAAAAAATGAGGATGGATGGACAGATCGTAAAGTGGGCATGATCTAGTGATCTAGTGACATTTACATTTGTTAATGGCCATTAGTTCGAAGGGGTTTTTCATTTGAAAGATCAAACCGAGAACCTCATGCAAGTTCATGGGGTGGAATTTAGATATGCCTAGTAGTTCAAATTAAGGAGTGTTAAATTCGTAATTGCCCATGTCACTTCAGTAATGGGCCAATGGCATTAATTAAATTCATCTTAGATATGTTTTTCCTTTTTTTTTTTTTTAGCAGTTGTAAGTGTGCGTCGCTTGTGAATGTGATGTACATAAAGCTTCGGACAAATTATTACTTATTGTCGAAGAATAGTTTGTGTTTATTTCAACTCTAAAATCATATGCTTGTCTTGAGTTAATCTATGAATCGAATTGTGCACCTCCAAAGAACTCATACTATACCAAAATAGGCAATACATCCAATGTCAGATGTTAAAGTCTAAGAGATTCAGTTCACTTGATTAAAACATCAATTGTTAATTCATCAATAAACTCGAGAATAGCCAGGGCTCCTTAATTCATTTAACAAAGCAATGAGCATTTTACCACAATAGTATAAAGGTGTTGAGCCTTTACATGATAACATAAGTTTAAACCTCATCAATTGCTAATCTAACATTTAGTATAACAAAATCTATCGTTTGATAAAAAATAAAAAAAAATTCATTTAACAAAGAAAAAAAGTTGTGCTGAATTTGATTTAAATTTGTTCATATTACGTACAAAGCAAAGGCAAGCCTCTAGGGCAACGTAATAAAGCAAGAGAATCCCATGAGCCGTATTTGAAGGCAGAGTTTGAAAGTAATGTTGCATTTCGTTCATTTTATGTCTGAATGAAGCTAAAACACTTGTCAAAAAGTTGCTTCACCAACACGAAAAACATAATGGAATGGAATATGATAAAAGAAACCCAAGGGTAAATGTCTTTGGTTCGCGCGTGGAGCCTACAACAAACTTCATACCCAAGTTTAATGAACTGGATTTCGTTTTTTTTTTTTTTTTTTTTTTTTTTTTTTTTGAAGTTAGTAAATGAAATTTAATTAGTCTTGGTATTGAATCCCTCTTTCAATGACAACATGATATCATTTCGTCGTACAAACGTCATTAACATAATTATTTATTCTCTTTATCACTGTAAATATCATTTTATAGAAAAATTCATTCAATTTGATGAATCTTTGGTAATTCATGTGTCCAACAAAATCGATGATTATGATAACAAGTATCATAAATCTGATGTCTGTTGTACAGTGAATAAACGATCTTAAAATCAATAAATTTTTCTAAAAACAATATTTAAATATTGATTTAACAAAAATAAACAAATATAATTATAATGTTTACATGATAAAATAACATCATGTCATTATTAAAAAAATTATTTGTTTTTCAGTGACAACTTTATAATTATATATAAGGAGCCAAACAACGTGGAGAGAGCATACAGATGCACATTGATTCAATCAATTGCAAATGCGAATTCTTCTTGAGGTCAGAACTCTTTACCTTGAATACGATCATCCCAATTGTTTAAATATTATACTTTAACAGAAAATAAACTATCATTGCACCAAAAAGATTAATTTCAACCCGATGTGCCAAATAATAGTATTTTAATTTTATACCACCTTCTTGTTGTTTCTGATGCAGTATATTATATACTTTGGCAATTGGGTGCTGCCTTCTTTGTTCACAAAAAAATGGAACAAAACCAATAATTAAGTCAATTTCAATATGATTTCTTATGACGATACATTTTTATATAATAACAAAATGACATGGTTTTGCGGATGGTAATGGGAATATGGGAAGCACGTGAGACTACTTTTTGCGCATGCCAAAAGCCATAACCAAAATCCTTTTTTTTTTTATTTAATAAAATTAAAAAAAAAGCATCAAATATGATTAAAGAATTTTTAAACAAATGTTTTTTTTTTTTTGTTATTAGCGTACTTGAGATGTATTCAATTGAAAATTTGAAAGACTTTAATGAATTTATAAATTCAATAATTTTTATGGAGTCTAATTGATTTGTAAAGATTTCATATAAAATTTTAATTTAATTCACTTGAAATTTTATGGGGAGATGTGAGATTTGTGGATGCTTAAAATACATTACGAAATCTCTCCAATTCCTTCTAATTATTCAATTTTCTCAAATTCTTTAAAATGAATTTCTAATTAAATACATTTGGAATGTTATAAATTTCTTTAAAATTCTAATTGATTACACCTGGATTTCTAAGGATTTTAATAAACTATCTTAAAATTCTAATTGAATACCCTTAGAATCATTAAAAGAATTAATGTGACATCCCACATCGCCCAGGGGAGTGATCCTTATATGTATATTCTTATCCCTACCTAGCACGAGGCCTTTTGGGAGCTCATTGGCTTCGGGTTCCGCAGGAACTCCGAAGTTAAGCGAGAAGAGGGCTAGAGCAATCCCATGATGGGTGACCCACTGGGGAAGTTGCTTGTGAGTTCCCAAAAACAAAACCGTGAGGGAATGGTAAGCCCAAAGCGGACAATATCGTGCTACGGTGGTGGAGCAGGCCCGGGAAGTGATCTGTCCCAGGTCGGGATGTGACAATTTGGTATCAGAGCCTAACCCTGGCCGCGAGTGTGCCGACGAAGACGTCGGGCCCCTAAGGGGGGTGGATTGTGACATCCCACATCGCCCAGGGGAGTGATCCTTATATGTATATTCTCATCCCTACCTAGCACGAGGCCTTTTGGGAGCTCACTGGCTTCGGGTTCAGTAGGAACTCCGAAATTAAGCAAGAAGAGGGCTAGAGCAATCCCATGATGAGTGACCCACTGGGGAAGTTGCTCGTGAGTTCCCAAAAACAAAACCGTGAGGGAATGGTAAGCTCAAAGCGGACAATATCGTGCTACGGTGGTGGAGCGGGCCCGGGAAGTGATCCGTCCCAGGCCGGGATGTGACAATTAAATTCCCAATTGAATACAATTGGGGGGGGTGTATTCAATTGGAATTTTAAGAGATTTTAATTCTTTTAATGAATTTAGGGGTATTCAATTTGGATTTTCAGTGATTCTCTGAAATTCAACCCGTATTCAATCAAAATTTTAAGACAGAGTATTAAAATCCTTAGGAATTCAAATGTATTTCAATTAGAATTTTAAAGAAGTTTATAACATTCTAGTGTATTCAATTAGAAATTGATTTTAAAGAATTTGAAAAAGTTGAGGAATTAAAGAGAATTAGAGAAATTTTGTAATGTATTTTAAGCATCCACAAATCTCACTTCTCCCCATGAGATTTTGAAGGAATTAAATCAAAATTTTATATGGAATCACTACAAATCAATTAAACTCTATAAAAATCTATGGATTTATAAATCCATTAAAATTTCTCAATTTCCTAATTGAATACACCCAATGTTAAGCTAATGCTTGAGAGATCAACTATTTATCTTAAATTTTATATATCATATAACGTAGTTGTTGATAATTAAATTATTACTTCAATATTAACTAATATATTTATTTTTTATTGATTTAGTTTATCTTACGGTACTCTAAGGTTAAATAGAACCGCCCAAAAAGGCTTATGCGTGCGCCGTCCGCCGCTTCGAAGCAGCAACATTTCTACAAATTTTCGTAATAAACAAAAATCCACTTTAGCATGCATTTTGGGTTTTATTAATTTAATTTTCTCTTACTTTTGATGATGTTTGGTCTGGATTAAACGAAACTTGCCTTGGAACTCATATTCAAAGCCGCTGGTCGTCCTTGTTCCTCTTTTTATGGTTTCAAAACAGTCTTTCGGCCCTGCTTATGGAGGATTTAATCATAATGGACTAGCCTTCATACACGTACTCAAGCGCGTGCAAAAGATATTTTTTTAAATCACGATGTGTTACACGCGATTTACACGTTTTAAATGTATTTATATGCGTGAATTGCTTCAATAATTTTTTTAATGACAAAAGGAAAGTCAAATATTTGAAGTAAATGAATAATATTAGACCATGCTTGAAGAAACTTCTCATAAGTCAATCAAAGAAGTTGAATTCAAATAATAAAATCGGTCATTCAATTTTTATCTACATTCTATTGAATTTGTAGAGCCAAAAGTAATCATAGTGCTACACATGAATTTTTGGATAGATGAGGACAAAAATACCCTTGAGGCATACTGGGATTCCTACGCGCGAGCAGCGGACAATCATTCCTCAACTAAGTCAAAAGTTTCCAAAGAAGGTAACAAATTCAAAATTATTTCATCCTTCCTCATGCCATAGTCTCTACAAAGCAATCATTCCATAACCTTCAAAATATTCCATAAAAATTAGGTTAATTGGTTAATTAATGGATTTATTTCCTAATTAAACCATTAGTCACCAATTAAATCACCCATTACACACCAAAAATACCCCAAAGGGTCGGCCACCTTTTCTCCAAAGGGGATCAGCCATGCTCTACATATTGAACCCCATTTTTCTCTAAAAAGCTATGTCTTCACTCTGGCTGAAATTCTCTAAAACTCTCAAACATTTTTCTCTCTAAATTTTAACTTTGGCATCAGAGGTTCTTCAGCCAAAGCCCCCTCCGTTCATCGTGGGCGCGTGAGGCTTTTGGCCTTCACCTAAGGTGTTATTTGTTTTGTAGGTGCAATTTTGTCTAATATCAAGAAGGAAGAAATTTGCATCCACAAATTAGTGTTTTCATTGAGAGTTGAAATTCACACTCGTAGAAGACTCTCGCATAAAAAGGTTTTTTCTCTATTTTCTAGTCCACTTGTATTTTTCGTACGTTCTTATATTAGAATTTTTTATTTACAAAGATTCTTTGATAAAATGAAAAAGAGAAATACAATGGCTAGAAATTTAGAAAACTCTATGAGTGAAAATTCCAATATTCAAGAAATGAGACTGCGGCGATCCACGAGACTAAATGTGATCCTAGGGGGAACGGCACCATCACCACAAGGTTCCACCATGGGAACCATCGCGATGGCCACCCGCGGCGAGGTCCATGGCACCACTACCACGGCCCGAGCCGTGCCACCAAAGCAAGCTCAAGCCGTGCCATCTAAGGCTCATGGCACCAAGGCTATGACCCAAGTCATGTCACTCCAAGCCCAACACGTTGCTAAGCCGAGCTCTAGCCTCGCATCCACGTGTGCCACACGCTGAGTAGCCCACTCCTGTGGCCCAACCTGCTCCCACCGAGCAGCCTACTCTCGTGGCCTAGCCTGCTCCCACTTAGCAGTCTGTTCTCGTGGCCCAGCCTGCTCCCGTGGTCCAACCTACTCCCACCGAGCAACCAGCTCCCGTGGCCCAGCTTGCTCCCGCACCCCAGTCTGCTCCTGTGGCTTTCCAAGCAGCCCAAATCGGTCCAGGACTAGTTCAACCGTCTCGACTCCAAATTTCTAGACCGATGATCAAACCAATATCATTTTCACCATATTTTTTTGCGGATTTGACATTTCCTAGCTCAAATCTCGCTCCCGGAGTCTACCACACTTCCACTGCTCAAGGAGAAACATTCATTCCAAGCTCTTCCAATCCAAATGGTGAACAAAACTTGTCTTGACAAGTCATAGAGTTGACGAGCGCCCTAGCACAGCAGACGACCTTGGTGAACCAGCTCTTGCAGTACACGAAGATGCAATGTGTTCCAAACGAGGTGTCCTGAAGAAGGACAAGGGCAGACGAAGAACCTCTCCAGCAGCGTCCCGACAAGCAGCCACTCAACCTGCCATGAACCGAGCGTTTGGGCAGAGTACACTCCCAATTGGGCCCCCGAGATAGTGTATATTCCCGTCTTAGCGCGTGGAGGAGCGTGCACTACATCAATTTATGTATCTGTCCTTGAGTTAGGTTGTATGTTTTTCAGGTAGATTTATGTTAGTAGATTATCTTCTGTTTGAAAAGATTGGGTAGAATCAAAATACATCAATTTTCAAATATTCAAAGCTCAAAAATACAAACAAAAAGATGTCTGAAATTAGAATATTTTAAATCATCTCCAATACTTAGAAAAATGTAAAATTAGTACAAACTTTCCATTTCCGCAGTTTATTTCTTTTGATCATTTCAAAAGTGGAGAAAATGTAATACTAGAATTAACCTAATTGCCATGTTAATTTTTCGGATATCCAGAAAGGGTTTATGAATAAAAAATACCTTTAAATTTTTTGGACATCCAAAAGCATTTATGAGTAAAAAAAAGTAGTCATTCGCCTTTGTCTTGCATGTGGCAATTGATTGCCACTTTTTTTTCAGTTTATTTTGTAATTTATTTAAAATGCTGATTTTATAATTATTCTACAAATTAGAGAAATAAACAATAAAAACTGCCCACTAAGTAAGAACTACAGTGGTGAAAATGTATTAAGTTCTTAAATGACGACGTGGGTTCAAATCTTATCGGTTGCTAAAATTTTTCGTATGACAAAAAAAAAAAGTACGAATCTTTTAATTTTCTGAATATTTAATTAATTATTTTTATTTTAACATTCTAAATAGAGAAGACATGCTTAATACATTGAAAACTTTATTATTTTCGGTGCTGACTTTATATATAGATATATAGATAAAAACACTAGAGAGTGCTTACCGAAAAAAATATATTCCAAGTGTATTTCAGAAAGTATTTATGAGTCAGAGACAATTTTAATTTTTTCTACCAAAGACAACTATGAACGATTGTAATATAATTAGAAACGTTTTTAGTCATTTTTGAAGTATCCCTAGACAGAAGAATCCCGAGCCCAAGCCCGGGATCCAATTCCGTTTATAAATTTGTTTTTACTGCCAAGATAAGATTTGGTTTACTTGACCGAGACATATGAGATATGACAGAAGAGACTCAGCCCCTATAGGCTATAGATACGTGCGCTTTGGTCTAGGACGTCATTTCAAAGATACACTAGGGACAACGACGTAAATGCGCCGAAATCATATAGAGTGCTTTGACTGCTGATATGTGATTTGTCCTCCTTTAATTTTATTTCTCCACCCCTTTTTATTGTTTAATTTTAATACTAAATTTAATCTTACGTAAAATAAATAAAAGAAAAAAATTGAATATAAAAAGAAAAAACTTAAAATTTAAAATAAGAAACGAATCAAGTTGCAACGCTTTGTCCCTTCATTCCTCACCCTGTATTGTTTTTTTCTAAAGATTTGATCATTCTTTATAGTTATTTTATATAGAACTTAAAACTGATTGGGATATTTTAAAAATATAAGTGGGTCGGAAGATAATTATTTTTAAACTTTCTATGGTGTATAAAAATAGAGTAGTTCTATCGACACATCTATTTTAACTTTTCAAGTACAGTTTTTAATTTTTTAACGTTAACTATAATAAATTAAAAAATATCTATAACGAAAATTGATAAAGTTATGTTGAACGTAAAAAATTGTATGAAAATAATTATGCTGATAATATAACGTGAGTTAAAAAAAGAAGAGTACGGCACGGAGCGTAATAGCATTCATCGTATAAATAATCCTCAATATTAAACTACTTAAAAATTAAAATTTGGGAGCTTCCCCGCTGCTGAATTTGTCGATACGTGTGCCACATAAACGCTCTCCCTCTCTCTCCTCTCCTTTATTCTCCACTGTTTCTGCTCAGCTCCGATCACTGTATTTTTAGCTCCTCTCTCTCCGTGATAAAATAATCAAATAATGAAGCCAACCCCATAGCATCCTCTCACATATTCTCTCTGGAAAGTGGCAAAACCAGCTTCTCTCTCTAGGATGATTATGATTAGGGTTTCTCTCTCTCTTTATCCATCTCTCTGTTCCTTCTGGAGATTAACCTTCTTCTAACACTATGATTTTGAGCTTTGTGTTTCTGTTCAAGCCGAAGGTTGCATTGTGTAACAAGCTTTTGTTCGTTGTATGAAAAAAAAAAAAAAAAAAAAAAAAAAGATCTTTGTGTTAAAAAAGACAGAGATTGAGGTGGTGGTTTTTGGAAACTCAAAAAAAATTAGTGGGCTTCCTGTGTTTGTGTCATATTTTTGGACTTTTTTGGAAAGAGAAGGAGTGGGTTTCTTTCAGGTCAAAACAGCTTGAAATTTTGTCTTGTATTCAAAGTTTCAGTTACAGCAACCAATAACAGAGATTTCTTTGAACAAATTAAAAAAAAAACAAAAAAAAAACCCGGACTCGATATTATAAACCAAAAACCCCATTTGGGTCTTCACCAAGAAGCAAGCAGCTGTTGATCTTCTGTTCACACAAACCCAAGAATCTTCTGGCTCAAAAATCCAGTCCTGCTCAACCGGTTACACTTAATCTCTTTTTCTCTCTCTCTCTAGACGGACTTTACAAAGTAGGGATCCTTAAGCTCCTTCTGAAATCTAAAGAAAAACCAAAACCAACTAGTTGTCTCTAGAGCTCTCTCTCTCTTCCTCCTTTCTCTCTTCTCCCCACCTTTTGTTGTCTATATTAGCTTTTGAGCTTTTGTTGGTTTTTGGGGTTCGGGAAAATGGCCATGGCGGTGGCTCACCACAGAGAGAGCAGCAGTGGGAGCAGTATAAACAAGCACCTCGATGCCGGAAAATATGTACGGTACACATCCGAGCAAGTTGAAGCTCTTGAGAGAGTCTACGCCGAGTGCCCGAAGCCGAGCTCTCTGCGCAGGCAACAGTTGATCCGGGAGTGCCCCATTTTATCAAACATTGAGCCCAGACAGATCAAGGTCTGGTTCCAGAACCGCAGGTACATATGGACAGGACCGATGGGCAACTGGTTTTTTTTTCCTCATTGTTTTTGCCCTTTGGGGTGCATCAAGTTTAAATTTTGGGTACTTTAAAAACCGGGTTTTGCTCAACTTCCTAGTTTTGATCAAAGTTCAAGGCCATATATTTTTTTTGTTAAAATTTATCTTTTACAAACGGGTTCTTTTTGCTCAATCTTTTCTATATTTGGGGTGATTTGAAAATTGGGTTTTATTCAATTTCCAGTTAGTGAAGATTTTTAGTGTTTGATTTGGCCTTGAGATTATGCATTTTGGGATAAAAAGAAGGGGATTTGGTGTTTTGGGTATGCAGGTGTAGGGAGAAGCAGAGAAAAGAGTCCTCAAGACTGCAGACTGTAAACAGAAAATTATCGGCAATGAACAAACTGCTGATGGAGGAAAATGATCGATTGCAGAAACAGGTCTCTCAGCTTGTTTGTGAAAATGGATATATGCGCCAACAATTGCATACTGTAAGTATATTTATCTAAAGATTTTAGGAAAATAATTTTCTTTGTTTTAGTCCAGGCTTGGAAGTCAATTTTGTCCTTTTGCAGTTATTTATTATAAATTTTATTATGTTTTAGCCAAGTCGTGAGATTTCAGACACATTAATGGCATCTGCAAGTTTTGCTTTTATTCCAATTTAATGGATTTTATTATGGCCAACTGAATTGCCGTAGAATTTAGTGGTTGCTAGAACTTAACCTCTAAGTGGTTTTCTTGTAGGCATCAGCTGCAACTACTGATGCAAGCTGCGACTCTGTGGTGACAACTCCTCAGCATTCTCTCAGAGATGCTAATAACCCTGCAGGGTAAGTTTTATTACCATGAAATTTCACCTTTCCCAATTCCTTACGTAAATATTTACTGGCAGGGTGATTGTTTTGTGTTTACATAATCTAATCTTTATTTTACTATATTTGGCAGACTCCTATCCGTAGCGGAGGAGACTTTGGCAGAGTTCCTATCCAAGGCTACAGGAACTGCTGTTGATTGGGTCCAGATGCCTGGGATGAAGGTTGCTTCTTGTTTTTATTATTTGGGAAATACTAGTTTGTTTTTCTTCTCCCTTGTTAAATAATCGTGTAATCAAATTGTATAAATTGTTGTACATCTTATGCGTGCTGAATTATCTTATTCAATTGTTTGCCAGCCTGGTCCGGATTCGGTTGGGATCTTTGCCATTTCACAAAGTTGCAGTGGAGTAGCAGCAAGAGCCTGCGGCCTCGTAAGTTTAGAGCCTACGAAGGTAAGAATGTACATCATTTGATAATGGTAGAAATTTTGCCACATCTTTTGTAGGCGGCTTATTTTCATGTGATAAGGTTCATGAACCATTTGGATTTGAAGTTAATTATTCATAAACAGATTGCAGAGATCCTTAAAGATCGTCCATCTTGGTTCCGGGACTGTCGGAGCCTTGAAGTTTTTACAATGTTTACAGCTGGAAATGGAGGAACTATAGAACTTATATATACACAGGTGAATGAACTGTTGAAACTTAATTTTTTTCCGCGGTTGGATGATGGTTAGTCACCTTTTTTTATATCCAAGGAATAACTGACATTTAATTGCTTCAGACATATGCTCCAACTACATTGGCTCCTGCAAGGGATTTGTGGACCCTAAGATACACTACAACTTTAGACAACGGCAGTTTTGTGGTAAGCATTCTGGTGTATATTATGTTGCCAGTTTTGTGGTAAGCATTCTGGTGTATGTTATGTTGCCATACTTTGTGGAGACCAGTTTATGAAAAATACAAATTGGCTTTCCGTCTCTGTTTTTTCGTACTCCTGTAAGTGGATACCTAATGTGCTGTAAAAATATTTTGTTTTCTATGTTGTAAGGTGTGTGAAAGATCTCTTTCTGGTTCTGGTGCTGGCCCAAATCCTGCTTCTGCTTCACAGTTTGTTAGAGGCGCGATGCTTCCTAGTGGTTATCTGATTCGACCATGTGAGGGTGGAGGATCAATCGTTCATATTGTTGACCACCTGAATCTTGAGGTATCAGTTTTGTATTCTTACTTTCGTAACTCTCTTAATTAGGAAAACTCAATTGTTTCTCATCTTATTTCAGGCATGGAGTGTGCCAGAGGTGCTGAGACCGCTTTATGAATCGTCTAAAGTGGTAGCACAAAGAATGACTATTGCTGTGAGTACTTTGTGATTGATTTGATACGTTCCTCTGTGCAATATATATAACAATGTACTGGATATTCTGATTTTCTGTATAAAAAGTGCACTTTCCGAGTTCCCATCTTCCCTTACATCTTTAGACATAATAAGTTTTATGCCCCTTGATATGAACCAAAGGCACCCTGGAAAGTAGAATTTCTCACCTGTAAGTTTCCGAATGCTGCGGTGTGCCAGTGTTTATAGCACGTTGGCTTTAGAATGGAAATATAAACCAATAAACCCCTTCCCTCCCCACGCTACAAAATTGATTAGCTATATTGTGAATAGAAGTACTAACTAAACTTATTTTGTGAAGGCGTTGCGCTATATCAGACAAATAGCTGAAGAGACAAGTGGTGAGGTGGTATACAGTTTGGGCAGGCAGCCAGCTGTTCTGCGAACTTTTAGCCAAAGATTGATCAGGTGGGGTAATACTCTTCGTTTATTGGTCATCTGCTCATTTGATACATCTGTTTGTATAATTCCTTGGTCACCTTTTTGAGTGTTAATAACCACTCTTTATCTTTATCTATTATATTTGTAAATAAATTTTAATTACCGATCTGTCTTCTTGTAGAGGCTTCAATGATGCTGTCAATGGATTCAATGATGATGGATGGTCATTGGTCAACTGTGATGGTGCTGACGATGTTATAATTGCAGTCAATTCAACTAAGAATTTAACTTCTACCTCGAACCATGCCAATTCCCTTGCATTACTTGGAGGTGTTCTCTGTGCAAAGGCTTCCATGTTACTACAAGTAAGCCTGGAATCTGATGACCATCAATTTTGAAAATGATAGTTTCTGTGCTGATTGAGCAGGCCTTTTCTGTGCTGGGAAAATAGTATAATGTCCATGATTCTTCTTTACCACTTTGTTGTTTCTGAAATTAGGCATTTAGCTTTTCTCTGGAGGGCTGTATTTAGAATCATTGTGTCCCCTCTGCATCTATTAATATTGCTTCGTCTTGGATTTGGGGAAGTCAGTGTTAATCTTGAATGACTGGGTGCTTATATGCGTTGTTCAGCTAAAACCCTAAATTAAGCTAATGAGAACTTGGTGCTTGTTTCTTTTTCAACTCCAGAATGTGCCCCCTGCTGTTCTTGTTCGTTTCTTGAGGGAGCACCGTTCAGAGTGGGCAGATTTCAATGTTGATGCCTACTCTGCCGTATCTATGAAAGCAGGTGCGTATGCTTATCCTGGGATGAGGCCGACAAGGTTTACCGGGGGACAAATTATCATGCCACTTGGCCACACAATTGAACAAGAAGAGGTATGCTGTTTCAATTGGTTCAAATTTTCGTTGTACTTTTTTTTTGGTAACACATGAACCTCTGTTGTGAAACATTACATCAACAGGATAATAATTGCAACCACTTTTTGTCATGTTGAATTGAAAGTATATTCTACGGAGTGCTTTCCATCCCCCTTTACTTTTTTTCTTTCTAACTTCTTAATTTGATTCCAGTTGCTTGAAGTTGTTCGACTTGAAGGCCATTCTCTCACTCAAGAGGATGCTTTTGCATCAAGGGACATTCATCTCTTGCAGGTGCTTTTTCCTGCTTCTTGTTCAGCTACTGCTGCCCTTGCCACTATCTGTTGGGGTACTATCTGCTAGTGTACTGATCATATGAAAAAAATGTCTTGTTTTTATTGACAGATATGTAGTGGAGTTGATGAGAATGCTATCGGAGCCTGCTCTGAGCTTGTTTTCGCTCCAATTGATGAGATGTTTCCAGATGATGCTCCATTGCTTCCCTCTGGTTTCCGTATTATCCCACTGGATTCAAAAACAGTTGAGTTTTTTTCGTGCTTCATGTCAGTTTTACCTGATAATTCAACCAAGTAGACTTATGCATCAATATTGTCGTAGCCATTGGGCCGTACTGGAATTCATATTAATGTGTTTTTGGGCTCCCCAAACATAAATGTCATGGAATTATGAATACAGGGTGATTCAAAGGATACTTTGAATACACATCGAACATTAGATCTGACATCCAGTCTTGAAGTGGGCTCAACAACGAGTAATGCAGCTGGAGAGCTTACTACATTTCACAATACTCGATCAGTATTGACGATTGCCTTCCAGTTTCCGTTCGATAATAGTCTGCAAGAGAATGTCACAAACATGGCACGGCAGTATGTTCGAAGCGTAATTTCATCTGTGCAGAGAGTCGCGATGGCTATATCTCCATCTGGATTGAGTCCGTCCGTAGGACCAAAACTATCTCCCGGCTCACCTGAAGCTCAAACACTGGCTCACTGGATCTGCCAGAGTTACAGGCATGCACTTCAATGCTTTAGACCGCATGCATGATTAATCTGTTGGGAAGAATTCCACCATATTTCTGTATGATTTCTGAATCATTTTCTTTATCTCTTACAGTTATCATGTTGGGGGTGAATTACTGAGACATGATTCCTTGGGCGGTGACTCGATGTTGAAACATTTATGGCATCACCAAGATGCCATTTTGTGTTGTTCATTGAAGGTACAAGTGCAACATCACATGATGGACACACGCTCAATCTTTACATCATTTTTTCCCAGTAGCATAGCAAATTGAGCATGTCATTCTGTTTAATAATCTGTGGAGATCGTAATCTGTGCAATTGTTCGTTCTGCAGTCAATGCCGGTTTTCATCTTTGCAAACCAGGCAGGACTTGACATGCTGGAGACATCGTTAGTTGCCCTTCAGGACATCTCATTGGACAAGATTTTCGATGAGTCCGGACGCAAGACGTTGTGTGCAGACTTTGCTAAGCTAATGAACCAGGTATATGTTACATCAGATTCATCCATCTTTCCACCACCATATTTTCCCGTTGTAGCCTAACTCATCTTTTATTGTTTCTTCCTTGTCAGGGGTTTGCATACTTGCCGGCTGGCATCTGCATGTCGACGATGGGACGCCACGTATCGTACGAGCAAGCGATTGCATGGAAAGTAGTTGCAGCAGAAGAGAACTCTGTCCATTGCCTTGCCTTCTGCTTCATAAACTGGTCTTTTGTGTGAACGTTTTAATTTATTCCATCCCTCTCACCTTTCTTCCGCTTGAACACGCAAAAGAAGATTGAGAAAAAAGAAAAGCTGAAATGTGGGAAAGGAAAAGAAGTTTTGTAATTAATTTAATTTAATTTTTGCTTTGAAGCATCCAAAATCTGTAACTGTGTTGCAATTTGCTATGCTCACATGCATTTAAGTAATCAAAGTAAACATGACCGAGTTTGTTGAAGAAAGATTTCGAATTTGAGAAGAGTGATTTGATTCACCTTGCTTTGAGGAGCTGCGTTTGTCACTGTTCAAACTCGACAAATGTGCCATTTCGTTTCCCATCCCTCCGCGAATTGAAGATAAAATATTGCTCCAAATTGTTAGAGACGCCGAGTCTGCTAGAAAGCCGGTGCATCTTTGGAAATAAAGCATGTGTGAGAGTCGACCATCCGTTTTGGTTCAGAGTCGTGTTCGCAAATTGGAGATTCAAAGCTGTTCGGAACTAACAAGTCTCCAAGTATCTTCTGCCTCTCTTCGTTCGGTAGAAATCAATGGCTGCCGGAGTTGAGGTATTCACCGGATGATTAACCACTCTTTTCCTCGATGGCCAGAAAGAAAGAGGGGCGATTTGGAATACGTGAAAACTCAGTCCAGGTGCGTACTTGAGCTCCCTTTGCCCGTGCATGCATATCACTCCTGCCATACATTAGAGCTTCAGATTGTTGTTGGTTTTTTCATGTATTCTGATCACTTGGTGATCGTCTTATATTTTTTCATGTATGGTGTTTGTAGATGCGGGTACGAGTTTTTCCGTGCTTGTCGAGCGGAATGCAAGCACAATCAACGACCATGTACCTGCCCATTCTTTGATGCATGAATTCGGGATCTGCCGATTCTTTGATCCACGGAATCGGCTGTGAAGACCGGAACGACAAGGCAAGTAACATTACACTCAACGGAAAGACTCAGGCTAATCAAGTAATCAATTACCATCTAGTGCTGAATGGTATTTGAGTATTAACCTAGGATGAAGTAACAAAAATTTGACCCGAACTATGCTGAACCAAGTGGTATTCTGGTCACACACAATGACTGAAATCGAAAAATAATGTAATTTCGAGTCAAAATTCCTTCGTCAAAATGAAAATCAACGTATTCAACTGTCATCCCTTAAATATCAGAGTTACATTAGAGACCAGACGTGCGATAGCAATTTTTATAAACCAAAAATTAAGGCAACGCCGCAAAACAGTCAACCAACGAGCGATGGTGCCTCAGGATGAGAATCATATCTGACATTAAATGTCTAAAATGACAAATGCAGTGCTTTCTCCTTCCCAAATCACTCTAAGTGCAAAAAAAAGAACGGAAAGAAAGGCGCAAGAAAAGCTGAGGCAGAATAGAATCTATTATAACATGAAAACATACATCTCTTCACACTACATGTAAATGTTTAGTTGACAAGATAACTAACCAACCCACATTCACGACCACGAATATTTGATGTCACAGCAACTATACACACAAAAGTACAAGTTTCACTCTAAAGCAGATTGCAGTGGCAAGAAAAATCATGCAAAACACAATAAGCTTCGCTAGCATTCAAACATGGCTTGTGTCATCATTCTCTTCTCGAGTGTTTTTTCATTATACATGCATTCATCGAGATGCCAGTGACCAGAAATTCAAGAGAAAAGATGGTAATGCAGCGAACCAGGATATGAAAGCCATGGCTGTAGCTGTTTCAAATTGTGCACAATGGTTGCGGGCACAGCCATCAAGATCATTGTCAATGAGAACTGTGATGCCCGCAGAAGCACAAGCAGCAGCAAATGTAAGAGTGGAGGTCACCTGCATCAAACAATGGGAATGTTGACAATTTAGACTCTGTAAATTGAGCATAGCGAATAAGTAAATGCCCAAATTGAGACTGTGCAAAAGCAAACAAGGGAAAATGTTGCAAACAAGAGAAAATGTTGATAATAACAACAGAAGGAAATCGAGAGCAAGTTAAGGGAGTACACTCGCATGGGATTTTTCAACTTTTATTATACATGGTATCACTATTTAGTAGTAAACCATGCCGATATTTTTCTATATCAAATCTTCAAGCAATTCAGACATGAATTTGATAGAGGTTTTCATAGAAGTTCACTGACCAACTATGTTGGGCCTTCTACTCGCATCAATTCTTCAACGGTGACTATATAAGCTTATTTCAATTCACACATTAGTTAAGTTTCCAACATAATCATCTATATTTGGTTAGCTACTTAGGAATAGCAAGTTAACATCCATAAGACAATGTAGGACCATGCTACTTTGACAAAGTTCTGACGAAATGGTCATCAATTATGTTGATGCCTAAAACCACCGTTGATTCCCAAAAGAAATGGTCATCAATTCTCAGCCAGTCCATTTAGCCTAAGAATCAGATCCATTATGTTTTGCACTATCAGCACCAATTAGATTCACCAATACTAATTAAAAAGTTATACAGCTGGTAAAGAAGGCAATAACTTTTTCGGCTATTTACAAGTAAAATTCACAAATGGTGGACTGATAAAAACTCGAAAATGCTTCAATTTGAATGTAAAAAGTAAAACCAAACAAAAGCAACAAGAACCACATTTCCAAATTGTTGAAAACACTGAAATCTCCTAAGGAAATACTCGAAATTACGATTGGTCTTACCCCATCGCCGAGGGTGAACAAGCACACAACTCCATGGTTCTGCAAAGAACGCCTTACTAGAAGGGCATAAACGTCAACAATGCCCAACGACAAGCTCCACAAGCACTGCAAACCAGTAGCTGCAACAAGGTAGCTGAAATCCACACACGAAACACAACAAACTCAAAAACCTATCAGATTGAAATTTAAAGCATAATTAAAAGAATAAACAAAAAATAAGCTGAAAAAAAGATATGGGTTCAGTTGTGGCGGCTACCCACCAAAACGCGGTGACGGAGGGGAAGTCGGAGGTGGTGGCCATGACGACAAGCGCGGCGGCGGAGAAGAAAAACTGGGCGAGGCGCAAGACGAGGCCGCCCGGGGTGCCGGGCATGCCCGGAAGATCCTTCATTCGGACCCGGAGCGGGTTCGGGCCGGCCCCATCTGTGGTGGGTACATCTTCAACTGGGTGAACCGACCCATGGCTCACGTTCATCTCCTCCTGGGTCTTAATTGGTCCGAACCATGGTCGTTAATCAGTCAAAGATGGTGGATCGGGGCTGACAGTTGAATCGAACGAGTCCGGCGGTTGCGGGATCTGGGTTCCGCCGGGGGGGGGTGTGGATGATGGAAAACCAGGAGACCAAGTGAGGGTTTGTCTCTGGTGTTAGGAGGAGGCTGCGAGCGACTTTTCGTTGTGTTATGACATGAAATTCTGACATGTTCGCCGCTTTTTTGTTCTCGCCTTCCTACTGTTCACTACCGCGCGTACACGGACGGCTTCGGGGTAATTAATTGTTGATTTAATTTTCAGTTTCCTTGCAAGACCGACACGTAATATTATGGCAATTTTTTATATATAATTAATATTTACTCTTTAATTTTTAAGATATTTTAATGAAAAATTCTTAGTACTTTTCATTTTAACAAAAAAATTATATTTTTACATTAAAAAGTCAATTTTGGTACTATTCATTTTACCTTTTATTTTGTACTTATCGTTAAAACTCAAAGTTTTCAAACCATTTTCATTTTTATTTTAGTGTAAAAATATGATTTTTCGTTAAAGTGAACAGTATCATAGGCTTTTCATTAAAACTTTCTAAATTTTAGCTATATATGATAAATTCTCTAATATTATTCATTTGTACAATGATATTAGGTTTTTTAGTCAAATTACTTTAGTCTAAAGGAAAGGATGAAATCGAATTGTACTCATGGAAAGTGTTTTGGGGTAGATTTTACTTTATTTACAGTCGTGCCATTCATCTAGAGGTGGGGCTTTGTGGGTTTGGGCTTTTGCCGTTGCCTCGATGGGTCCTGCTTTCGATGCCGCCAAATGACCCGTTTTGCCAAACTTTAATTTGGAAAGGAGAGGCTGCGATTGCTTTGGATCAGAGGCTAGGTGGTAGGGATGCTAGAGCGAGGAGGAGAGAGGGAAGAGTGGGGTGCTTTGGAAAGGAGGGGCTGGGGTTGGTTTCGATTTAGGTTCGATGGATGGGGAGGAGCTGACGTCGTTGCACCGACAGAAAGCAAAGACCGCGTGTAGACATGCCAGAGAGGGAAGAGTTGGATGATCGAAAGGGTGGTACCGAAAAGGGTAATTATGGTTTTGTCGGCAAGGGTTACAGAGAGAAGGCGAAGCAGGGAGGGAGAGGGTGGGAGAGGTCATTTTTTGCAGAAATGTTAACCTTAGAATTGATTAGTAATAATGTGATTCAAATTCATTTTTAACAAGAATCGAACCTTAAACATCTCAGTTATAAGTGAAAATGAATACCATAGACCGTAATACTAAGTGATAATTTAATAAGAGTTGAGATTAAATTAATGTTATTATGTTGTTTTGATCTCGTTTGTTAATATCAAATTTTAAGGCTGTGACCATTAATCTTTGATCACTATATGAAATGAATGAGGTTAACATGGGGATAGGTGGCAGATGGATTGTCACAAATAAAAAATTCTTCTACCAAACAACCTCACTCAATGTTGAACAAAACATGGCAAAGTGCCGTTTTACCTTATGAACTATCTCGACATTGTTAATTTTACCTCTGAAATTATTTTTTTCAATAGATTAAGATCCCAAACAATATTAAAATAATCAATGTGAGATTTTTCATCAAATTAATTAAACTTCATCCAATTTGTTGTAAAGTGTCATGCATTAAGCATGTAAAGTGTCATGCATTAAGCATGTAAAGTCACTTTTTAAGTCAAACATCATCGTACACGTATACAGTGGTAAAAGAAATATAATACCCAATTTCACCCTCCTTCAAAGTATGACCTCCCCACCATTCCCATCTATTATGCCACCCCACTCCAGTCACCCTACATTTTTTCCTGGCCATCACCACATTTTTTTGGTGTCGTTCATGACTTTTGTTTTGTTACAACGATATTTTATGTTAATTTTGGTTGTATTTGAACTAAGTCTCATAAGTAGCTAGCAATAATAATGTTGGTATTGAACTTGCTATTCAGAGTAGTCGAATATAAGACATAATGCTGACAAGTAAAAAAGAATATCACTAGAATGAAATATTTAGTGGTTAGTATATTTTATAACCATAATCTAAAGGTAAATTGACAAAGGTCAATCGTTCATGGATTTACTTTCATACGTTACTTTTACTTGGCTCACGATTATTGTGCATCGGCAAAGTTTTGAAAATTTTATTATCCTCATTGAGGTAAAATATCGAGAAAATTAGAGCTTTAGTCCTTTTAGACTTAGGCTTAATCGAAGCTTTAGTTCTAAATAAAAATACGAGTAGTGGTGCTTAAATATGTTCCGAAGCTTTAGTTCTAAATAAAAATACGTGAGTAGTGGTACTTAAATTTGTCACAACATGAAGTGATGATCCTTGCAGGTAACACCACTTATACCGTATAAGTGAAATACCCTAAACATTTATGTCTAAAGATTCTATTAAGGACTAAATGTCACATCCCGGCCCAGGCGGGACCACATCACGGGCCCGCTCCACTACCGTAGCACGATATTGTCCGCTTTGGGCTTACCATTCCCTCACGGTTTTGTTTTTGGGAACTCACGAGCAACTTCCCAGTGGGTCACCCATCATGGGATTGCTCTAGCCCCTTTCTCGCTTAACTTCGGAGTTCCTACGGAACCCGAAGCCAGTGAGCTCCCAAAAGGCCTCGTGTTAGGTAGGGATGTGAATATACATTTAAGGATCACTTCCCTAGGCGATGTGGGATGTTACAATCCACCCCCCTTAGGAGCCTGACGTCTTCGTCGGTACACACGCGACCAAGGTTAGGCTCTGATACCAAATTGTCACATCCCGGCCGGGGCGGGACCACATCCCGGGCCTGCTCCACTACCGTAGCACGATATTGTCCGCTTTGGGCTTACCATTCCCTCACGGTTTTGTTTTTGGGAACTCACGAGCAACTTCCCAGTGGGTCACCCATCATGGGATTGCTCTAGCCCCTTTCTCGCTTAACTTCGGAGTTCCTACGGAACCCGAAGCCAGTGAGCTCCCAAAAGGCCTCGTGTTAGGTAGGGATGTGAATATACATTTAAAGATCACTTCCCTGGGCGATGTGTGATGTTACACTAAAAGCCAAACAAAATTATGCACTAACCAAATTACTTTTAAGACCTAACATTCTACTAATCCAAATATAAATTTATGAAACCGAGCTGTAGCTATGTGATACAAAATTTGTTTCTTATAGGTTTTTAGGAAATACCTAGAAATAGAACAGTTTTTTAATCTTGAGACAGAAATAGAACATTTCAAATATGCACATGCCATGCAAAAAAATCGGACATAAATGAGATTTTCATACACCCTGAAATGACTTAAATGCCTTTAAATATAAATGGGTTATTTGCTCCCATTTTCTGATCTCTCTCTCTCTCTCTCTTTCTCACTCCCTCTCCCTATCTTCTCTCACTTCCTCCCTCACACACTCTCTCCCTTTCTCACTTTGCACACATGGTGCACTGTCATCCCGAAACCACCACCAATTTCATCTCGTCCTCACGAGTCCAAAACACCTAGCCGTGTTGCGAATCTCATCCTTTATCATTGGGATCAAAACTCAAGCATGCTACGAGTTTTCTGGCCATTTTCCAGCAACACGGCAAACAATCAAGGCTCGAGACCATCACCACTGGACTCGCATCGAGGGTGGGAACAAAGCCCAATCATTAAATGTTGGTGTTTTTTTTATGAACTTTTCAGAATTTGCCCACTATATGTAAACAACATGCATATGATATGCTCACAGTTCTAAGCCAACCCAAAAACTCAGATGAATTAATACTTATAAGTTAAATTAGGGTTTGTGTTTCATGTTGGGGCTTATGGGTAGTGGAATAAATTTCAAGTTTTGACGTGCTACAGAACTAGGATGGAACAATTTTTGGTTCAAGGGTTCCAATAGCATAAATTTGTGAAATTTTTTCTATAATGTGCATGCATGTGGTGTGCATATAGTGTGCATGTCAACATCTTAATATGAGAAGCGGGAATGTTCACTAGTTATGATGCACGTATGTTGTGCCCCAAAATTTAGTGAGTATGACTATAACCTAGTTGGCCTCGACAAAAAAAAAAAAAAAAAAAAAAAATTAAGAAAAAGCTTAAAGGATTTTAAGGATCATGCATGTCCATGAAATAACGACAATGAGTATCATGTTTTCCACATGCACGATTAAGTGGGGATTGATATACATAACAAGACTTTTCAAACTGCCACGGTAACCTTACATACGTAACAATTATGTTTTAATTGTATCAATTATACTAATAGGTTGTCGTTAAAGTTTCTTATTAATGAGAAAAGCAGCTCGTTGCTCGACCTCCAGTTCTGTGCATATCATGTGCATGTAATGTAAATATGATGTGCATGTGGTGTGCATATAGTGTGTATGGTGGTGACGTCGCAAGTGATGACGTCATTTTTCTGATTTTGAAAAGGGAGTTGTGAGTTATGGGTTTTTGGAGTTGGAATATTATTATGAAGTTAGCCATGCAAAATTTTGACAAATTTATGCAATTAGACACTTGAACCAGAAATTGTTCCATCCTAGTTTTGTAGCACGTCAAAACTTGAAATTTATTCCACAACCCATAGGCCCCAACATGAAACACAAACCCTAATTTAACTTATAAGTATTAATTCATCTGGTTTTTTGGGTTGGCTCAAATATGTGATCACATCATGTGCATATCGTGTACATACGGTGGACAAATCCTGAAAAATTCATCCTGCAAAACACCAACATTTAATGAATGGGCTTTGTTTCCACCCTCAATACGAGTCCAGTAGTGGTGGTCTCGAGCCTCGATTGTTTGCCATGTTGCAAAAAAATGGCTGAAAAACTCGCGGCATGCTTGAGTTTCAATCCCAACGATCAGGGATGAGATTCATGACAAGGCTAGGTGTTTTAGACTCGTGAAGACGAAATGAAATCATTGGTGGCTTTGATTTGGGCGGTGTTGGTCGGGATGACAATGTACCGTGTGTGCACAGTGTGAGACGGGGAGAGAGAGAGTGCGTGAGGGAGAAAGTGAGAAGAGAGAGAGAGGGAGGGAGAGAGAGTAGAGAGAGATAAAATCATAAAATGGGAGCAAATAACCCATTTATATGTGGGTATTTTAGTAATTTTGGTTTTGCGCATGGTGTGCAAGGCCGATTTGTCATTTTTTTTGTCCCAAAATTAAGAAATTGTCCTATTTTGAGGTATTTCCCTAGTTTTTTTTTTCTTCCCTTTCTTGACTAGTTAGTAATCAAAATATGAGTTTTCTAAACAAATTGTCTTGTCTTTAATTATATTCATTTTAGATGTTTTCTTATTTTTGTATTTACTTCAATAGAAGAAAAACTACATAATGTCAACACATGCCTCACAAGATGATGTCGTACCTAAAGGGTTGCGATTATATTCCTCTTTGTGAATAAATTTATATACAAATCTTAAACTCATAGAAGATGTTACGAGAGATAAAGTACGGTGCATATATACTTTTGGTAGATATTGGTTTAAATTAAAATAAGGGAAATGTTGTTGACACTCCAAAAATCTCATTTTACACTCTTCACAAGTGTATTTTTCTTTCCTAATATAGAAAATTTGGAGTATAGAATGAGATTTTTGGAGTACTAATAACAATTTCCTAAAATAAAACATGTTAGAAATGTGGAGTAGTTGTACTTTTATGCTATATTTATGCCTTTTTGTAAGACAAGAAGAGCCACATAAACCTAGGGGGGTCACTAGCATCAAACTTCACCATCATTGATCCCAAACGAACAATATATGGTGATATTTATGTCTTCTTATAATGATTTTGAACCCTTCCTCATTTTCCAATAATAATAAATTTAGAAAAATAATAATAATTGCATGTTTTATACACATAAATGGTCACACACATCCATCATCATATTTCTTTATTCAAATTCTCATTTTTTTTTTAAATTTTTTTAATGATCAATCAAGTGAGAGTAATTCAAGAACCATCATAACAAACTAGTTTCTTGCCACATGCTTACGCGTGCGACAATTTACTATTTTATTTTATTTTATTATTTTTTTAAAACTAAATTTATATGTTAAAAGAATAAATAAAACTACTATTTGCTCTTTTGCATACACATACAGATACACTCACATACATACTCCTCTACATGAGGTAGTTTTATTTTAAATTTTCCAGTTTTTTTTTCCTTTTTAATTAACTTGTATTCTTTAAAAAGTGAAAAAAGGAGCACTTTAGATATTTTCAAAACTTCATTTCTGCCTTCTCTCTGTATATGTATATATATGCATACTAGCATTTTGCTACGGGCTAAGTTAACGTGTGTGACAATTCGGGATGTGACATTTCATTTTTTAGAATTTTTAACGTACGTTTACTAATTGAGTGTACTCATTTTAAATTCTAATTAGAGAAGGACATTCGTGGTATATTGAAACCTTCACTATTTTAGTTTGTCGGCTTTATATAGACTAACAACATAAAGAAAATACCTACACAAAAACATGAGTAAAAAAATTGGGGTAATTGCATCTAATTAATTATTGAACAGATCAAAACTAAATATTGACAACATAATAATTAAGATGACTACACAATAATTGTACATTGACAACATAAAAAGAATCAGCAATTTTTTTTAGTGGTATTTAACAGTATGCAATACGAACAATGAACAGATAGGTTGTTTATTATTATTATTTTTTGAACAAACGATATTATTTACGCTAAGGAGATGAGGTGGGCTTAGCCTCACAATGAGCTAGCAATAATATGGTTCAAATTCGCATTTGGCGAGAATTGAACTTAAAACCTTTTACTTACAAGTGAAGAGGAATATCACTAAATCATAGTACGAAGTGGCATGAACTGATAAAATTAAGAACAAAAAATTTAGTAACTACATAAATTAGATAATTTAAAAAAAATTAACCGCTAAAATTCCTACCATTGAAGCTGGACTCACAATTTTAGAAATTGAAGTTTGAAAAATCATGGTTTTGAGAGAGACGGACTCAAAATGCTATTATTTCAAAAGTGGGATTCTTTGTAAACTCTTCATCATCTCATATTTTTATCAAAATTTTTATACCAACATTATAAAATATTGTGCCATCGAACCTTACCATTTTTCTCTTCTTACAAAATTTGTTAAATTTTTTTTTTTTGTGTCGAAACAAAATTTGTTAATTTCGCTCGCCTCCATTTGTACTTTTGCCGTTTTGCTTCCCCCCCCTCTCTCCATCGGCAGTCCAAAAAAGCCAACGAGCCGATTAATTTTGCTCACGCAGCTTATTATTGTTTTTGACCCTCATTTTCTGACTCTCGATCTTCACGGCCTTTGCTCCCTCCTCCCTCATCGATCTCTCAAAAAAAAAAAAAAAAAAACTAGGGTTTCGACTTTCGAGCTCCGGACCCACCGACCTCCCCCACCTGCTCCCCAAAACCTCCACCTGCTCCGCGACGGCCTAGATACTTTGCTACTGCTTCTCCCTCTGCTGCTGCTGCCGCCGCCTCGAGGGTTTACAGATCTAAGCCAGCTCTCACTTCCCAGCTCTGCTTTCTCTCTCTTCACCATGTTTTGGAAGCTCACTTCTGCCGCCTCTCCTGTAACTCTCTCTCTTTCCCAATCTCTTTAATTTCGAAACCTAATTTCAGCTGCTTCTTGTCGAAATTGACTGGTGTGGTGTTCTGTTTGATCAATTTGCTAATTCAGAAGTTTAGCTGGTGTGGAGTTTTTAATTGCTATTAATTTGGTTTAATTGGGTTTTATTGCAAACTGGTTTAGACTGATTGGACGTAGCTGTATTAGTTTCCCAAATTGAATGGAACGTAGATTTTTAGTAAGCTGTATTTTCTCGGGTTGGATTTACTTTTTAAGAGCGGTATTTTATTAATGCGATTGAGATTAAAGTTGGGTAGCTCAATTTTTGTAATTCCAGGATATGCGATTACCGCCTGTATTTGCCGGGGTTTGGATAAGTGGGGACTTTGATTATTAAGATTGTGATTGAAGTGGGGGAGCTCAAATTTTGTAATTTTGTGATTATCGTCTGTTTGGTTGCTGAGAAACCTATGGAAGTAGTGGGACAGAACTACTTTTGAAGTTCATGCTTTCTGCTTAATGGGGTTTAAGATTTGGAGGCTGCACTCTTTAGCTGCATCTAGTTCCCGTGCTGCCTTTTCTTTGTCCAGCTATAAACCATGAGTAACAGTGTTTGACTGCTGTAGTTTTAAGTAGGATTCTTTGCTTAGGACCGCAACGCTTCTATTTTTATGACATCTGATTTGTTCGTTTTTCTTGTGTATTTTCTACCGTACAGGTGGAGACAGTGCTAGACAAGGAAAATTTTACATTAGAGGAGCTTCTGGATGAAGAAGAGATTATCCAAGAATGCAAAGCCTTAAACACTCGTCTCATTAATTTGTAATGTCTCATTGATGTTCTCTTTACGGATTGTACTGCTACTGATATTATCAAAGTTCCCTCCTGTATATATATTAAGCTCAATACCAGAATTTGTTGTCTTTCCTTACAGTTTTTGGGATTTTTTGGAGGAATTATACGTCTTCTATAATAGGGAACTTGATTGTGGATGAATAATTGATACCCTTGTGTAAGTTTATGTTTTCAGTTTACGGGATAGAGCCCAGGTGGAGCAATTATTGCGTTATATTGTTGAAGAACCTCCTGAGGATGCTGAAAGCAAACGAGCCTTCAAGTATTATTTCATCTTGACAAAGCATACTTTTGACAATGTTTATATATTTCTCTCCAAAATGTTTGAGATTTTTATCTTTTGAGTTTTGTTTTTGATTATTTGAGTAATTGTTTTTTTCTCATGATCTTTAGGTTCCCCTTCATTGCTTGTGAGGTTTTTACTTGTGAAATTGATGTTATCTTAAAGACTTTGGTGGATGAAGAGGAGGTATTCATGATCAAATCTTAATCTTGAATAA
This sequence comes from Pyrus communis, assembly GCF_963583255.1. NCBI lineage: Eukaryota > Viridiplantae > Streptophyta > Magnoliopsida > Rosales > Rosaceae > Pyrus > Pyrus communis. The sequence continues at coordinate 18,287,345 of NC_084810.1, read as the reverse complement.
GGAATTTGATATATAAAATCTTGTCTAGTTTTGACATATACTTATTTTGTGATTGCAGCTAATGAACTTACTTTTCTCTTTCTTGGAACCAAATCGTCCTCATAGTGCCCCGTTGGCTGGGTATTTTGGCAAGGTAACTTTTGAGGATATTTACAGTTTGTCCTACTTTATCTGGTCTCAAAACATGTTACTTGACAAATTTTGTGGGAACTTTAGGTTGTTGTATGCCTAATGATACGGAAGACAGCCCCACTTATGAACTATGTTCAAGTAAGTAATTCTGTTAGTTTATCTTTATATTTTCAAACTTCTGCAATTTGGTTTTCTTCATTGCATTAATTTGGGACCAGTACTTTGCACTGTATTGGACCTATTGCCTCTTTGCATTGCCAGCAATAGCATCCATATCACTCATTTGTCTAATTGCAATGCTTGCTCTTCTAAGTCAAGATGCCATGGTTCTGGAAACAAAGTTTTGTGGGAACTGTTTTAGCTGTGAAATATGGGTGGTATCCCGAAATCCATCTTTTGTTTGTCTGTGTATAGTTTTTGATTTACAATCTTTGGTGTCTACAGGCCCATGAGGATGTTTTCCGTCAGCTAGTTGATTTGGTAGGAATTACGTCCATCATGGAGGTATTCAAGACTTAGAATCGAGTTCAAAGTTTTTGGTTTTTTTCATGTAATATCCTCTTTGAAACTCAATATGAGGTGTTCTCATGGCACAGGTTTTGGTTCGACTTGTTGGTGCGGATGACCATGTGTATCCCAATTTTATTGATGTGATGCAATGGTTAGCTGAAAGTAATCTGCTTGAAATGATCGTAGATAAGTTGAGCCCAATTGTAAGTGGAATATTACATTCTTGTTGATCAGTAGAATTTTATCTTTCCTTATCTACTTATTTATGAAACATATCCCTAGTTACTACTTAATTATGGATACAATATGTTTCTTTAGTCATTATGGTAACAATGTCTTCCTCAATTTGTGATGCCTTTAGTAGAGAGTCATATATGTTGACAACATAACCTAATGGATATCTGTTTATGTCCACTTTAGTAGAGTCATATATGTTAACAATGTCTTACTTGAATGCTCATATGTCCTGTGTATGTCCACTTTTGACGTGGATTTCGTCTGTGTACTGTTTTAGTAGTTACATAAAGGTGCTGCTCCTTAGATCCAGGAAACACAAAGAATCAAAAGTGTTGCATACTTTGTCACCTTAACTTTATGCCTTTGGCCATTCTAGTTGGAGTTCTATATGATTTTATTGTTTTTGGTAGGATTTAGTAACAAAAGAGAGACTACTGCAATTGAACTTAAAATTTTAATTGGAGAAAACACTAAATGGTAACATACATTTTTCATGAGCTTAAGAAGTTTGGAATAAATGTTAAATAACTTAGCTTTAGAGCTGCCCTGGTGCATCTTCTATGTCTATCTAACATCGTTCTTTTTTACTTTGGACCAGAATCCTCCTGAAGTTCATGCTAATGCAGCCGAAACACTTTCTGCTATAACTCGAAATGCTCCATCGGCCCTAGCCAACAAACTTTCTAGCCCAAGGTTTGTGATCAGAACACTTTTTTGGTTGGCTTTGAGTATTTATTACGTTTTAGTACATGTTATGTGGATTGGTTTTCAGTTTTCTTAAATACTTTTATGCAGTTTTGTTACAAGGATATTTGGTCACGCATTGGAAGATTCACATTCAAAGTCTGGTCTTGTACACTCGCTTTCTGTCTGCATCTCTTTGTTGGATCCGAAAAGATCAGCAGTTTCTTCTCCCTTGTTCCATTCTTTTCGGGGCCAACATATGTATGAGTCTCCAATCCCTGTTAATCCAGATACCGTCAGTGCAATGCTGCCAAAACTTGGTGAGTGCAAATACTGATGCCTTAATTTTGTCCAAAAATTGCAAAATTGCGTTTTTTTAGCTTCCTTGCACGTGTAATTCTGCTGGTGTTTTTTTTTTTCCGCTGATTAGTATTCTGCTGTTGTTACATCATTGTTTAGTTTTTCAGTTGCAGTTTTCAACAATAAATTTTGAATCTTCACTCTGCTATTAAATTTTTAATATAACTTTGACCTTTTGTTGCTACATGAAAGTAGAAGGGAGTATCTTGGGGTAAAGAATATTGAACCTCACAGTGGCTTTGAAATATGACAAGGCTTTGGGTTATGATAAAGGCTCATATCATAGGGGAAAAAATATTGCCACGTTGGGACTGCCATTAGAATATGCCTCATATTTGTACAGAACCCAAGGGCTATTAGGATTTGTTAATACAGTGATACTTTTACCATGTCATGGGTGCAATTTTTTTTCGTTATAGCTGCCTGAAAGGAAAAGAACTGTTTCTTCATTGTGATTTTAAGATTCAAAGTGGTTGTCCAGGCGACTTGCTTGTGCTTTTGAATGTGTCATGGGATGAGAAAACATTGCCGACAACATATGGAGAGTTGAGGCCTCCACTTGGAAAGCATCGTTTAAAGGTTGGTTTTTCTTATGACATCTACAGGAGTTGAGTAGTATCTGGCTGTTTTGTCTACTAAATTGTTGACTGATTTTTAAATTCAGTACTGTGCTGGCTGAATTATTAATCGATAAGAAATTAAGTGTCAAATGAATTTTCCACCCTAATTTGCAGAAAGAGAATTATTAATAATTATTGGAATAATGTAACTGTCAATTTCCCAATTCTCAACTGTTCTGCAATTTATTTCAGATTGTGGAGTTCATTGCTGTTCTACTGAGATCAGGCAATGAAGAGGCAGAAAAGGAATTGGTTAGCTCAGGAACCATCCAACGGGTCATTGATCTTTTCTTTGAGTAAGCTGTTGCTTCAATTTTTAATTTTGAAATAGTGTATGTCCTGAGTATTGGTTAAAAAGGGACACTTTCTTCTCTTTTGTTGTAGTGAATGATGTACTTGTTACTAGATACCTAATGTGTTTATTTAATTAATGCAGGTACCCTTACAATAATTCCTTGCATCATCATGTAGATAGTATAATATCGTCATGTTTGGAAAGCAAGAGTGATGCCATTGTTGACCATCTTCTTCGAGAGTGTGATTTAATTGGAAAGTTCCTTCAAACGGATAAAAATCCCATTCTATCTGGTGATGCTAATAAGGTAGAGAAGGGGATATCTTGGCTACTCTAATTGTGCACTGTTGTAGAAAAACATTAAATGCTCAACATTCTTGATTTGTTTATAATGCCTCTAGTTCCTTTGTTGGACGAGGTGTATTATAAAAGCGAGAGCATGGTTATACTTGAGTGGAGTTTTAGATTTTTGCAGTGCATGTAACCATATATCAATGACTACCTCTAGTTGTTTGTTGATTTTATTTCAAGCTCTGATAATGAATTTTTCTTAATGTAGCCAACGGTACCTGCTACTGGAAAATCAGCACCACGAGCAGGAAACCTCGGGCACATCACAAGAATTTCTAATAAGCTCATTCAGTTGGGAAACAGCCAAAGCCGTGTTCAGGCATGCCTTCAGGTAGGTTGCAGGTCTGAACCTTGGTTTACTACAAGAAGCATACATATTTGGATTGTGGCATTTTTCTCATTTGTGATTTTGATGGTGATCGAACTTAATTGTAACTTTTATTGTCAAATGACTCTTTCTCTGTGAAGCAATTCAACCATATTTCATGTCATATCTTTGCTCTAAAGTCTTCGTATATATTATCAACTCAAATTTATTGCCCTTTACCTCTCTATATTGGTAAGATTATGATGATGTTATCACATTTTGGGATACGTGATTGGGTGTTAGTGGTTTTGACAGCTAGTTTTATTTTTAGTGTTTTTCCTTATAAAACTTTGCTTGGCTTGTTTTTCTAGGAAAATAGCGACTGGAATGGGTGGCAAACAACAGTTTTGCAGGAGCGCAATGCAGTTGAAAATGTTTATCGATGGGCTTGCGGGTATGCTGTCGTTCCATTTATCTGCTTTGCAATGTATATTCTTCAAATATATTAGGGACCGTACTGTATACATTACCATATTTTCCATACAACTGACACATTTGCTCAAGCATTTGATTTTTAAAATATCCGTTTTTACATTTTTTAGTTTCACGTTATATTTTCTTCTCACTCACTCAGTCGTAAAGAAAAAAAAATACACCATGAATTCATAATGTCAACTTTTACTATTTCTCTGTTAGTTTAGATGGATTCTAATGCTTTTAATTTTTGTATGTGAATTCCATATAAATCAATTTATTTCCACAATTTCTAATAAAAAATCGCTATTTGATATGAATTTCAATATCGTCATCGATATATCCTTATTTATGAACTTAAGTATGGCATTTCATATCTACTATGTAGTCCTTGATTTTATTTTCTGTTATTCTATGATATATTCATGGTACACAGTGCTTATAGTTGTTGAGCTTTATTAAAATGATCAATGAGTTAACCCTGCTGTACATCAGCCTTATATTTTTGGATCTCAACGTCAACTTCACTTACGTTTCTCCTTGTTACGCACAGTCGCCCAACTGCTTTGCAAGATCGGACAAGGGATAGTGACGAGGATGACATGAATGACAGAGATTATGATGTAGCAGCTCTAGCAAATAATCTAAGCCAGGCTTTTAGATACAAAATATATGGGAATGAGGATGCAGGAGAGGTATCTAGCTATGTCCTCCCCTTTATTATTCCTCCATTTTTCTTTTTGTTGGGCTAATGGTTTGGGTTTTCTGCATTTCAGGACCAAGGAGCTCTTGATCGAGATGATGAGGTAATAAATTTTGTTTCTTCCACTGATGTTTTTTAAGTTGATATATAGTACTTGATGGTAACTATTCTTATCTAAGCATGAGTAAGCTCTGTAAAAAGGTCGGAAGTAGAAAAAAGATAACCCATGTAAGCATTTTTAATATCTTATTTTTTGGGGTTTAATCAATGTTTTAAAAGGCTTGCCTCAGGGCGTGCCTAGGTGCTCTGTGAGGCTGGGCTTGAGGGTTGACGCCTCTGTTTTGGGGGAGTGGGCGGAAGGCGTCGCCGGAGCCGCCTAGGTGCACCTCAGGGGATTTTATTTATTTATTTATTTTTTTTTAATACTCCCAAACCCAAATTTTGGGTAGGGTTTTAACTACCTCATACCTCTTCCTTGCACTATCATCTCTCTGACTTGTTTTCAGATTTTTATTTTTTATATAAAGGATGCGTGCCTTCTACGTGCATTGTTATATGTGTGCTCATTGTGCTTTTCATCCTCTATTTTATATATATAATATATGTGTGTGCTCAGGGTGATTATTGATTAATAATCTTCTTTTTTTTTTAATATAATATATGTGTATGCTTAGTGTATATATTAAAAAAATTTGGTCTCGTGAGGCTTCGCCTCACACTTAGGCTGGGCTATCCCTCGGACTCCTCGCCCACGCTTCACGCTTTTAATACATTGGGTTTAATTACATTCTGAATGAGGGGGTTTGATTTATAAATGCAGGATGTCTACTTTGATGATGAATCTGCTGAAGTGGTCATATCATCCTTGCGTCTTGGTGATGACCAAGGAAGGTGAGTTTGTAACCTTTTGTTTATTTACTGCTGTTTGTATGAAGAAAAATTAACTTTGAAATTTGGGTTTAGTGGAGAAATATTGCTTCGGAAGGGGTTGCAAATTTACATCAGATTCGTTTTGGTTTATAAATTTGTCAATTTTTCATATTCTCTTTTGTGTGTTCCTTGTCATTGTTATCTTCTGAACATCATCCATGTTGATAGGTCTTCTAGTTCTACTGTATGTGAAAAGGTGGGCTAGAAAATTAAGTATCCTATAAAGTGTCAATTCAAGACAATATGATTGAAATGAAACAATAATCAACAAGGCTTGATATGCTTGATGGTTCGCATGCAATCCTCCTGTGCAACAAACTAGCAGTTAGAACTGGTCTATAATAAGGTGCAACATTTTCGGAGACACTATATAGCGACTAGAAGCTTGACTTGTAGACCTGAAATACCAAAATATTGCAAGAAAAAAGAAGAGATTTTATTGTATTCTCATATCTTCCATTGTTCCAAGGTGGAGTATCGCATAAGGCATCATATATGTCGTTGCAATGGATTAAATATGTTTAACTAATTGCTTCATGAGGCTGGCAATTGATGTCTAAGAATTCTCTCTAGTTGTAATGTCATATGTATAAAAATTCAAACAATATCTTATACATAACATATATTGTATATGTTCTTGTGATGTACGAACTACGTAACTTATTGCTCCACAAGGTTGAAAATTGTTGGTCATAAATTTTATATCTGGTTGTGGTGCAAAAGTGCTTGATATTGAAGTGCCAAGTGTACGAGGGCTTAAAATTGGCTCAGGTGTTGTGTATTACAAGCTTCACCGTAGAATATGTTTAATGTGGATACTGAATAGTTTTAATCCTCAATGCAGCAGTTTATTCACAAATTCCAACTGGTTTGCATTCCAAGATGATAGAACCGGTGGTGAATCTGTGGGCACATCACTGTCAGAGATGGAAGAAGTAAACTTGAACTGCACTGGTGGTAACAGCAGTAGTGATGATGAGGTTGTGGTAGGGGAGGATGATAAGTTGGCCGGGAGTAAAGAGACTGTCAATGGCACGTCCAGTTCCAACAGAAACCTTATGAATGGATTTAGCAACAGTGGTAACATGAACCCAGATGGCGAGAAGACAAGTGCCTCCAGTGACATGGGGGGTTTCTTCAGATTTGAGACATCTGATAATGATGACATGTTTGGAGACAGGCCTTTGCCTGAATGGGTGGGATGGAGTGAATCATCAGATTTGCAAGTCGGCGGCGCAAGTGTAAATCCATTTGAGGATCATAATGACGCAGTTGTCAATCCTTCAACGGCCGAGGTAGTGGCACCAGATGCTGGTGCTAGTTTGCACTCAAGTGGAGAATCTACACTTCCAAATGGCTCGCCTCCATCCTCCACTGCTTCTACTGCAGGGTCAGTGGGCAGTGGTGTGAGCCAGAGATCAGGTGCTGTCCCGTCACTGTTTGAAGAGGATGTTGAATTCGTGGGTGTGGAATTGGAAGGTACTGAGAAGGCTATGGAGCAGGCTCTTAAAGAGGGCATAGTAGGGGAGGCAGGGCCATTGAAGAAAAATATTATGCCGAAGGTACCAGAAAAAGAGAACCCTGATGACGGTGAGGCTGCAAATAAGGAGTTCAATGACACCAACTATTGGAGGGTTGATCAGGAAGTGACTGTTTTGGAGTGAATGGTGAATGGTGGGTTTATGCTTCGTAAGGCTGTTGAATCTGAAATTGGGTCTGGCAGCCAGGGGCCTCATTTTCGGTTGGCAGCGTGTCAGCGGCTTATGCAGCAGCAGTCATGTACAGTATATTTTTGTTTCGAAGGTAGGTTGTGTTATGGTTATTTTCTGTTTATTTATTGTTAACTCATTGTTTATTATTGAAAGGTTTGTTTCTCCCTGATAACGAGTATGGGAATTTCCCAGATCCAAAATGTTTTCCGTATTTTCGTTTCTGGCTGGAATCATTGGTAATGTGGGATCTATATCATTGTGGCGTCCGGACTGATTTTAAGTATAAATTGGTTAGGTATTGTTGTGATTCTATGCATATCTACTGCAGTTTTGATGGTCACTGCGTTGTCTCGCTCTTGATTGAATTTTTCTTATTAGCATGCAAAGTTATTCAGTGTGTTGATTGCCTTTTCGGTTTGGTTCGCTTCCACCAAACGTAATCGGTTTGGTTGCCATTTTACGCAGTGTTGAAACTCGAAAGATGGTGTGAAATCGCTCTCATTTGATTACTTTAGCGTCCTTTTATTTTTATTGGTACCGGTGAAATAACCGATATTGAACCAAACCAGGATACCGTTATGCGATTAGCGTGAAATAAGGTGGTTAGCAGTGCTACTACTCGAAGGTGGTGAGCGAAAATGCAGCCAGCTCCTTGGAGTTGAGAACTTATTAGGGCAAGTCCACTCCAAAGGGGTAGGCCGGCTCACAGCCTTCAAAATGGCCCGACACCCACAAAAAGGGCTCCAGCCCAAGCCATCCCATAGGCCGGCCCAAAATGTGCTGAGCCAAGGTCTAGGCTATGTGACATCATGCTAAAGTCACAAGCCATTTTAAACCTTTTTTGTGCCAGGGGCGTGCAAAACACGAGTGTTCCGACAAGAAAAAGTTGGTGGGGCCCGCATGTGCAGGCTCGACAGGTGCAAGGGTTCGGATGCCACGTGGCTCATTCTGGATTGTTGGATTTCCAACGGCTAATTTTTTGAGCCGTTGGATTTCCAACAGTAAAAAAATTTGACATTCAAATCCAACGTCTAGCCACGTGGCGTGATATGGGACCCGGGCATCAAAAATCCCAATCCCAATCCCAATCCCAATCCCAACATCTCAAATCAATCCATTAGCCAAAAATGGAGGCCGGGGCCCGGGCATCAAAAAGGCGACACAAGTGTTGGACCGCACGTACCTGATGATGTCACTAACCCAATACTTAATTGTCCTTTGGGACCACTGCACGTGTGCGTTGCTGTGGGCTTGTGCATTTTTCCAGTTTTTTTATTTTTTATTTTTTGTACTTAATTTTGTTGGGATTAACAAAATAAAAAATAAAAAAGTGGTCTTAAAATTGAACCTGTGACTGCTGACTGAATATTGACAAGTGACCAGACCCGACTTACAGGCAGGCAGGCAGGCATGGCATGTTTCTGGGGTTTCAGATCCCAACGCCCCAACCACAGGTTATATCCCAACACAATACATGAATAAATAAATAAAAATTTTAACGAAAATTTTCTGATACTGTTTATTTTAATAAAAAATTATATTTTTATATTAAAAAGTCAATCATGATATTATTTACTTTATCTTTTATTTTGTCATTTTCGTTAAAACTCAAAATTTTCATGTTACTTTCATTAGTTTTCTTTAAATAAAATTGCATTGTTTATTTTTTAATGATGTGCTATCCACACATCCCAAATTACTCCTCACACACCCCTTGTTAATTTATGTCTGTTGATCTTCTTCAATTCATCCGATCCGACGGTCAAAAATTAAGGTGTGTGAGAAGTAAAATGGGATGTGTGGATATCACACCCCATTTTTTATACTTAATTTTCCTTTTAAATTGTGAAATACCCAAAGCTAATCTCCGATTTTTCTTCAATAGTACGTATCACTCTAAGTGATTTGATGAATTAACGGTTAGACTTTTTTTTTTTCCCCCAAAAAAATGATATTATCTACATTTAGTGGTGGAGAAGTAGGCTAAGGCTCACAATGAACTAGCAATAATATGATTTAAATTCGCCTGTGATGAGAATCGAACATATAATCTCTTATGTACGAGTGAAGAGGAATATCACTATATCATAGTACTAAATGGCAAATTAATGGTTTAATTTGTATATAAGAATTTAATAAATTTTTACAACAATTAAATTGTGCATAAAACTCATACATTGACTCACTGAGTGATACGTACTATTGTAGCTAGACTTATTAACGTAATCTATCTTATTTGTGCATAAATTAGAACTTAACATGTGTATAAACTTTTACTTTTGTGATTTGAATGAAATATTTATTTTTGTGTGAGATTGTGATTTACAACGAAGGAGCGCCATTCAGTCGAGGTTACCCTTGTATAATTCCCGCATTCCATTGCCGCGTGATCTACAGTGGCGGTCCTCGAGCTGATGAATGCGTTCGGTTTTTTCTTTCTATATTTTCTTTGTATCTGATTGTTATTCTTGCAAACAAGATATCAAATTCTAATTATTTTTTCAATTAGCTTCTTACTAAGCTCGTGTCAAAGTGATTTTTTATTCAATTTCATTTACGTAACATGTTGCTTACTCATTTCTTTCATTGGGAACGTTGGTCACTCTGGCAACGCATTATCAGGTTCAATTTTTACTATACCGGCCATATTCGATCGATAGTCGTTCGATTCGGTTACCAAACTGACTACACCCTTAATTAGATATACTTCAATATCACATCAAAACATGTTTACAAGAAAAAATACTTCACACAAAATACAGCAACTATAAAACCCACAAACAGAATAATTGGATTTTTTTTTTTTTTTTTTTTTTATTTTTTTTTATTTTATAAACAAAGGGATTTTGCACAAGTACCATCTGAACTTACAAACATGTATGCCAATACCATCTGAACTTTTAATTTTTAATTTTTACCACCTAAACTCTATTAAGTGGTGGAATCTACCATTTACGTTACTTTTCATCCATTTTGTTGTTAAAACATGTCAAGTGCCCCTTGCATAGAGGTGTTTTTTTGTCAATTATTCACTTCCTAGGGCTCGCTAGTATGAATTTGTACAAACACGAAAGGGCTTTTTTTTTTTTTTTTTTTTTTAATGGTGTCGAAGTCAGATCATGAAGAAAAGGGAGAAGTTGATTTTGGCAACGATTATTGAAGAATTGAAGTGAAAATTATGCAAAAATCTTTTCTTTCATTTACAATGAGTTTTCAAGATTTTTTTTTTGTAGGTAAGCAAGTGGGTGTGTGGTTCACCTTAATTTATTCAATTATTAATTTTTCAAACTCTTATGGAGGGAATTGTCGAACTGGGACAATACAAACTCCCAGTTTTGGCACCACATTGAGTCAACTTTGGAGCCAATTTGATTCTAGTTAACCCCATAAAGTTAATTGACAATAATATCCCTACAGATGACATGTTTTAACGGCAAAATGGATGGATGGTAAAGTAGGTAGTAGATTTCAACAGTTAAAAGATTCCAAGTTGTAAAAAATAAAAAAAAAAAAGTTTAGGTAATATTGTCGCACATGCTTACGAGTTCATATCGTACTAGCGCAAAAAAAAAAAAAAAAAATCCTAAAAAATTATTATATGTGAACCACTAGAAGGAAAGAAAGATTATAACTTGTTAATGATTTGTATTATTTTTTGGCTGCATCAAACTTCTTAAAATATTTTAAAGCAGTGGTGGCAAATAGTAAATGCAAATTCATTAAGATTCAAAACTAGGTTCTCTCAAATTAGAATGGTTGGGGTCGGTAGCTAATCGAACATCTATTCCAACAACAGCAAAAGCCAATTCCATAAAGTCATAAACTAAATGCCAAGTGATCAATTCCATTGTAACTTTTGGCACTAAAGTAGCTTCAAGTATGGATGACAATTTCAAATGCAACAAATTTCATCATTCAAATACGCCTTGAAGTCTTGTATATATGTAAATAAATCCAAAGATAACATTTTGGCTTGCTAACTAGTCCCGTCCAGGAATAAAAAAATTTAAAAACTCAGATGATAAGAGAAATAGACACATCAATTTATCCGTTTCCGTTTTAGAAAATGGAACATATTAGTCTTAAATAATTAAAGATAAAGTGTAGTATACAGTCGTCTATCTGTACGAATACCATTCGTTGGAATCTGGTTCACATGTAGTACTTGGATTCAAGCTTAGGAACATGCCCGCATGGGCATCATGGAAGCCAACCAAGCACTTGGCTTTCCTCAAAACGAATCCCAACAAGCAGCTGCAGTTGCCTTCATCATTTGTCTTCAAGAATCCCAACAACCACATCATAAACCTAATGACATTGCAGGCCAGATAACCCCAATTTTTTTTAATAATAAACATATTTAATTGGTATTATATGAAGATAAAATTCTAGTACATACTTTCCTTTCAATTTGTCTTATCCATTAAGTTGAAAGAAGTCTCATGTTCGACTCAAAAAAAACAAAACTCGCTCAAATATGTTGTGGATACGTTATCCCGTATAAAAAGTGTTTAGCTGATTTTGCTAAATGCATAGAGTTGTTAAAGATCTTCACGAGTGAGCACCTTTAGATCAGATCAAGTTAGATGGGCGAGAAAATTTTCACCAAAACATTAGGCATTTTAATAAAATTAAAGAGTTCAACATCCCATTTCTCCTAGTTAAAATTAAGTGAAAAACTTCCAACACACTCAGTATTCTCAAGCATCTGGTCTCAAATGCTATATGCTAGTCTACACTAAGCAAATATGCTCAAAGGACCCGTCTTGTTGGTTGCTCCCAGTCCATTTTCCGCATTTTGCATTCCTCGAATCCACGTCCTGCAACACAGTTTTTCGACTCAGTTTATAGGCGGTACATAAATGATGAAATCTGCTTAGTTAACTCAAAATGGCAAACACAGGAACCTGTTCTTATGTATTGAAAATTGGTTCGAAACGCTTAGCAGTGTTTGAAATAAGGGAATGTATTGGAATGAAGATGAGTAAATATATCAAGCACGAGACTATTTTTTTCCGCTTACCTTCCAATACTTTCGCTGGCCGGATGTGTTATAATAGTCAGTCTTTTTGCAGTTTTCATAAAATCACTGCATTGCAAAAAGGAGAAGGGAAAAAAACCCAATAAATAAAAAGTTAAACTGGAAATGTAAGCTAAGTTTTCATGCATAGTTCAAAGGCATACGGCGATTTCAAGACAAGGAAGATAAAAAGTTATACCTGAATGGCTCAACTCCAGTTTGTTTAACAGCACCTGTTACATCTCGGCAAAGAACATGGCTCATCATCTCTGGTTTTTCTATTCCAAACAAGTTAGCAAGCCTCCTATATAGCTCTTCATAAGAACTAAGGGCCGAGAGGTCAAGAGTCCGTCCCACATCTTCTGACTCCATGAACACCTTGCAGTGACCAGTTTCTAGGTCAAGGTCAGTAGCTTGAAAATCCTTGTGCCATGAGAACCCAACGCTAGATGATTTTTCTAGCGGAAACTGTCGCCCGGGTGCTGATTCTGAACCGTTAAAGAAAACCTTAGTGTTGTCTTGATTTCCATCTTTTGAACAACTCCGAGTAATCTGCTGCTCAGTAAGTATTGGTTGACCGAAGAGTAAAAACTGGTGTTTCTTCACATTATCAGTCTTCTCCGAGTTCTGACTAGAATTCCCCATTGTTAGCATGCAAGATAGATTCTCATTGCTGCTTGTATGGCCTGCCCTGATGCCATTTGAGATTCTAGAACTTTGATTGAGCCGCTGGAAACTGGATGAAAACAGCTCCGACTGCAGTTTGTTGTTAAGGTGGAGATCTGATAAAGATATTCTAAATTGAGCATGCCTGGCTCCCTGTATGCCTGCAGGAGTATTGTTGGGTAAACAACACAAGGGGCTGCTGGGCCCGAAGGGGTTGCCTGAAAATGACGGCAATGTTAACTGCCCGTCAAGAGAAAAATCTGGGTGTTGCGGGAGACGCAACTTCTTTCTTGGTGGTGAAAAGGGTGACATTTGGATCATGGGAAAATTTGATACTAGCTCAATCAACCATGGGCTAACACATTTCACATTCTGTAACAAATCTGGCTCGTCCCACGTCACCTGTAATATTGTGGTTTGTTAATAAATGTATAAGCCAGATGATCAAATGGCAGGATTTCAAGAAGGTTACACGGTTTAAACATTCAGAAACAAACAGAGAGAGCTGCACCAAATCAACAACGGTGGAGAACGTATAAAACAACTGAGTCCAGAACGCACAAATTATTCAGACATCTCAGACACGGGAGTTCATACTGACATAAAAAGTATTCTACTTGAGATAAGAGTTAAAAAGTCTCTTTCCATATAGAGTTCATACTATTCTCCCGAGCTATTTTTGGCCTTTAAGGATGACGATGTCATGTGTGCATGTTTCCATATCGAATCATGCCGGGATGTGACTCCATGAGATGAGAGTCATGCCAGAAACCTGTTCTAACCGCAACAAAGGTTGGTGATTCAGACCACATTCACAGCCAAATCACACAAGGAGGGTGGTCGATGACACATATCGGAAGACAAGAAAGTAGAAGCAGAAACTCACAAAAATAATATAGGGAAATGAAAATCTAAAGCAGATAAGGCGACTAAAATTCTAATCGGGTCGCAATCAAACAACACTGAATTAGACATGCTATGAATCATTTTTATCTGAGTCCTACAAAGGTTCCGAAAATCTAAACAAACACTCCGATTCACTTGGAAACGTTTGAAGAGCTAAAATCTGAAGAATTCTTAAAGTTATCAGACCAAAAAATACAAAATTAACAAACGAAATTTGCACAAGAAATACAAGTTGAGCAACAAAATCACAGAAAAATAAAATACCTGCAGAAGCCTCCAAGGCGAATTAGGCCAGGGAATCGGGTCAGCAACCTGAACAGAAGAAACTGTCCCCATGAACCAGCTGATCCTCGATGAGTCCTCAGTCTCGAAAGCCATCTTAAACCTCATTCCGGAACACCACTGCACCCTCATCGCCGCCCTCACTGCCGAGGCCTTCACGCAAAACTCCGGCGTGCTCGCCCTCGGATAGTAAACCACCTCAAACGGCTGCCCATTGGCCGCCATAGTCGCCGCCTCAACGACACTCTCAGGCCTCACTCTCCCCTTCCCTCTCATATTCCCCTTGGGACCCAAATTCCCACCCCCATTTCTCATCATCTTGTTCTCCTCCTCTCTCAAAAATACAGAGAACCCGCCGTAAGGCAGAACACAACCTCCAGAGCCACCGCCGCTGCTGTGGCTGTTGTTCCATCCAGAAGTCAATTCATTTTCTCCACCGCCATCTAATCCCCTTTTCGCCCTCCGAATCCCAACACAGAGATCGCCATTTTCGGCTCTCAGAAACACAATCGAGTCTCCAGCCACCAATTTCTTCTGGTTCACAAATGTGCTCCACCCTGTAGTTAACAAATGCCGCCGTGGCGTACCTCTGTAAATGTGCCTGAACTTCCACACCTCCCCGTGAACGTCCCTCGCGATCACCGTCTGCACCGGCGGGTCCGCCGAGTAATCCAACCTTGGAAAAATGGTCTCGGCGCAGTACCTGGGGACAGAGAATCCGCCGCCATTGTTGGCGTCGGATTGGGTCAGCGTCTTGGCGAAAGACGCCGGCTTTTCCTGATTTTCCGACCCATCTGCCTCCGTACACCCGTCGTCCGCGGCAAAGGCCTCGTTGTTCTCAATTGGGTTCATCCTAATTTTGGCGAACACCTCGTCGGTTTCCGGGTCCGCCATGAACTTGATGGCGGCCACCCTGCAGAGAACGAGCGATGGGATCCTCGGCGAGGCGGAGAAGAAATCGACGCCACCACCAGCTTGGGCGTGCTCGGCGTGGCCTTGCGGAAAGTAGAAGACTTCTGAGTTCACCGGAGGCACGTGGACCATGCCGCCGGCGCAGGCGTGCCACAGCTGAGGATCCAAGCTTTTCTCCGACTCTTTCATGGTTCTGGTTCGATTTCAAAACTACCCAGATGATCAAAAATTTAAAAACTACGACTGATTTCTGGGTTTTTTTTTTTTTTTTTTTCTGGATTTGGGTTTTCTTTTTTTGTTGTTAGAACGTTGCTGTTGTATCAAGGCAATGATAAATATAAAGGCTTCAACTTCATGACCACAAAAGGATTTGAGGTTTTTAGAGAGAGAGAGAGAGCGGCTTTTGATGATTTCAGTGAGTAAATGCTGTGAGGAAGAAACACAGAGATCCAAAACAAGTTAATGCAAAAAACAAAGTGAATGAAAAGTGGACCTCCAACAAACAAATCACTGCAATGAATTCACACCCTTTATTTACCTTTCTTTGGTACAACCAAATCTTCAGAAGAATACAAATCAAACCAAACAAAATGTATCAAAAACAAGTCACTCTGTTTTCACTTTTCACTCCAATTTTTCACCCCTACTAAAAATCAACAAAAAATCAGAGAAAAAAATCACAGTTCTGAGATCACTAAACCACCCAGCAGTAATCTACCCTCGCTTTTCCCTCTCTTCTTTCTCTCTCCTCACTCTCTCTCTCTCTCTCTCTCTCACCTGAGTACGCAATCAGATCTGAAGACAGTGATGAGCTTCTCTCTCTAGAACCGAAACAAAACAAATCTTTATAAAGGGAATTTTTCTTAAAATTCAGCAAATTCAAAGAACTTGAAAAAACAAGTCAACAATTCACTATTACAATGTAATGTTATTCTTTACGAATTCGGTAACAAATTAAATTGCATACGGTTTGTTTCTTTAGTGTGTACTAAAACAAAAAGTCGTTTGGTCCCTTGGCAAGATCCCGCATCCCGATAAAATAATGGAAAATATCGGGACCGGAACAAACAGTGGTAATTATAGTACTTGGACTGGCTCCGAAATCACAGCAGTGAAGTGACAAACACTTAAACTCAACCCTTGAGTTAAAACTCCACTCTTGTTCCATTTTAACCTTGGTCCGACATTTAACTGGCCCGTCGGATTAGGACCGACCTTTGTGTGTTTTCTTGCACGCCATTTTTCCGGCGCGTGCAAGTTTTAGCTCGTGGTTGATGGATGTTGAGGTACACGAGCGCGCGGTAGCGTGGGGTCGTGTCTGGTGGGGAAGTAGGGGTCCGCGATGTTTTGGTCGGGGCAGCCGAGGCGGGTTTGATAGGGTGAAAGTGTAGGTAAAAAGGTTAAAAATGTGGGATTTTTACTGTGATGCGACGTTTCGCAACACAACTTTACTTTGCATTTAAAATTCACTACTTTACTTTATAAAATTTAAAATTTGTTTGATATTACTTTGTATAACTTTTGATTTCATTTTATACTTTGAAACTGAAAATTTATCTTTACAAAATTAAAATTTGTTTTACGTTGTCTTAAATTTTTTAATTTTTTATGTGAATTTGATTTAAGTGCACCAGTTACATGGAGGTGTTAGGTCAAGCCTTTAAAAGATGAGAATTTTAACGAAAAACTCACGGTACTGTTCACTTTAATGAAAAACCATATTTTTACACTAAAAAGTCAATCCTGTTACTATTCACTTTACCCTTTATTTTGTTCTTATCGTCAAAATTCAAAGTTTTCAAACTTTTTTTCATTAGTTTTCCATTAAAAGATATGGTTTTTTTAGGAGTACAAAGTACGTATCTGACATAAATAAGAACTCGTCGCAATTAGGATTAAGAGTGAGAAAAAGGGTTCAGCCAAGGAGACCGAAGACGATATTTACGGTCGTACGTTTCGAGACTTCCGATTAAGACTTTGAGTTCAGACCTCATTGTTTTAAGGATGTGAAACTAGACGTTTTAATGGTTAAGAATCACAAAGAAAAAGAAGTTCAGTTTTTCGAATTGTTATGAATTTTACAATTTGAATCTGAGTCGATGGTTTCGTTTACAATAGTAATGATTGTGTCATAGTTGTGATCAAAACAATACGAAACAAAAACAGATCGGTATGAGTTTTTGGTGCTTCATTCATGGTTGTTGAGTCTTTCTAGTCCAATTTATGCAACCCCAAAAATAGACTTAACAAACCAGTTGTGTATGTCGTGTTTTTGTAATATTCATTATCTTAACGGGATCTTAACAGTGACCCGATAACAACCCGATTTGTTAACAAGTTAACGGATCATGCAAGAAATTGTCATATATCTAATAACTAGATTTGACAAATGATATCTAATTAGATTTTTAATAGATGGCCCGATAACGACCAAACTTGTTTACAGGTTGACCCGAAACTTGTTATTTTCGTATCATTTCGTATCAACTTAAAGAATCACACAAAAAATTGTTAGGCCTACCTAGAAATGTAATAAGTTTAGATGTGATTAAAACGCAGGCTTAGTTTGTGTGCCCCATGCCCATAGAGTGTGAGCATGGGCGGATCCATAGAGGGACCAAGGTGGTCACAGGACCATCCGAAAGCTGGAAAAATGCCCATGAAGGTCCTTCGGGGACCCTCCAAATGTTTCGACAGGGGGAGAGATCTACTCCTAAGACTATATAGCCTACGCCAAGGTAATGTCAAATAATGTTATAGTCCATTCAAAACCTGGTCCATCCATGGAGGAGGTGAAGGAATTGCAAGGCTGCAACAGCTTTCTCACGAGGAAGATGAAAGAGACGTTGACTCTTTTATTTTTTTTTTCCTTCTACGTTGTCGTTTTGGACGTCTCAATTAACATCTTTATGGGCTATCGAATTTAAGAGTGATAAAAGCCCACTAACTTTAAAGACCTTTAATTTATTTTTATTTTTTTCTTCTGGAAGTTGCCCATTTTTTAGATAATTTAAAAGAAAAAATAACTGAGTTTAGAGAACTATTATCTTCGTTCATGCCAAAGAAAAGACTTTTTATATTTTATTTATTTCGTAAAAGATAGAAAACTATGAATGTGAGAGAACAAGGGAATTAAGGTTGCTTAGTATTATAGTCTAGTGATATTATTTTTCACTTGTAAGTGAAAGGTCTTAGATTCGATTCTCGCCAAAGGTGGATTCAAACCACATTATTACTAACTCATTGTGAGGCTAAGCTCATCCCCTCCTCCCTTGGTGTAGATATCTTTTGTTAAAAAAAATATGTTTAGATTTTGTAACTTCTTGTTTTGTTTTTACCATGATTTATGGATGAAAAGTTAAGGTTTAACTTTTTAATGTTATTTTCCCTTAATTTGTTTTTGGATGTCTTACATTGGGACCACCCTATATTAGAATCCTGAATCCGCCACTGAATGTGAGGTTCCATTATTTTTTCTTTCTTTTCTAAAAAGAGATTAACCGGTGTCTTCGATATGGCGGTCCACCTTTGAGGGAACTAGGAAGACTTACAGACACATTTCGATCTCTCTCTAACTATCATAGTGTAATTCACTAGCCCTCCCCTGACATTCCATTATTTAGGTACCAAACGTCTGTCAGAACAATTGCCGTTGCTCAAATGGTTTAAATATAACCCCTCTCAGATCCTTTTTTGGTACAATTTTGAAATCTTTTTTTACGTACAATTTCTTAAATCCTTTTGGGTACAAGTTCTGAAATATTCCAGGCTGGCCTGATTGTCAAGGGCTACAAGACGAAAACGGCAAATTGAGGAAAAACACCAACTCCGTTTCAAAAACATTTGTCAACATTACCTAAGTATAACTTTAGACGGGGACTAGAGAATCTCCACAATTAAAAACAAAACCATTTAATTAAAATATTAAGTTGTATCATTACCCAAAAATGTTTTGTGCTATGTTCACTTATTTCTCAAATACAATAAGATAGTAAGACTAAATAGATTTAACGTTAAATTAAGGAGTTTAGATTTTCTGTTTGGTATTGTTATCGTGATTGCTTTTAAAACTACATCGTTATAGATATTTATTTATTAGATTCTAAAAATTATTAAACTCTCAAATGGCTTGTACTTCAATTAGTTAAGAATATCCGTATTTGTGATCCTTCTTCCCTCATATCATTTCATATGTAATTACATCCACACTAAATAATCAAACGTTTTCGATTTATTTTCAAGAGAATTCATAAGAATTTTAGTTATGGAGATTCGAATAGGAATAAATCGTTATCACCTTCTTTGCTTATATTACCAAGAGTATAAGTAAATCCCCAACATTTTTTTTCAATGATTTATATGTTGAATACTTTTTATTTTGTGATTTCATATATTTTGGAAGTCAATAGAAATTATGTAAAGCTGGCAAGTCAATATATTCGTTATTTGCATTAAATTTAAAACTCTGAATGTAGATTAAAGTAATTTAAAATATTTACATTAACTGGACTAAAAATATATATACAACAATAATAATAATAAGAGTAATACACTATTTTAACATACTTTTAAGTGACAACATCAGACTCGTAATGGAAAAATCTATTTATTGTGAAAAGTTGAAAGCTTCTGGTGAAGCAACAGGACCAACATCAATCCCGACACATATGATACCTCTTGTAGGATTTCATAATCACATTAATTCAATTGTCACCTATGAAAAAGAAAGAAAGAAAGAGTCCCCTCTTATCTAAAAATGTCTGAAGTTTTGCGTTCATACCATATGTTCTTGCGAATTTTAAACACAAAATCTTTCCATGTCTCAACCACCTTCTGTTTAGAGATCCACTAATACTATATGTAAAGACCTAGCTACCTTCCTTTCACATTATCTCTATGGTCCACGACCTTCTGTTTTGAGACCCACCACTATCTCATGTAATGATCTCACCCTTTCTCACACAACCCCATGGCCCACCACCTTTGAGTTCTTCACATAAGAATCTCTCCTCTTAGCCTCTAAACATGATTTTAGGAGAGATTCTTATGTGAAGAACTTGAAAGTGGTGGGCTATGAGGTGGTGTGAGAAGGGGCGAGACTATTACAAGAGATAGTATTGGCCTTAAAATAGGAGGTGGTGGGTCATGGGGGGTTTTGTGTCTAAGGCCCTCACAAACACTTGATTCGAATGCCGGACCTCAGACTTTCTTTGATTTTAGACACCCATTTTACTTTTTAGCTTAACCTACAAATTCTTAAAGTAAAAATTCAACAACGTACTAATGTATGAAAATAAGTCATAGTACATATAACGATTAAATTTACATGTTTGAATCTTGACAACCTTAATCTAACCATTCAAATTCGGTACTTTAGATACATCAATATATTGTGAAAAGTCAAAGAAGTTAAAATTTAGACAGAGATATATGAATTTGGTCGGTTAAACGTACTCCCAATTGATAGCAAAACACAAGGTCGAGACAACAAGTGTTTATGATGTGACCTTTGCAATTAATCTAAATTAAATTAGATTCTTTTGATGAAAAATTAAACTAGATTTAGCATGACAACATCAAATTAGGTGGTTTTTGTAACAATTAATTATTCTTATGTTTGGTCCAATTAACGTACAAATTGCCGTCCCCATAGCCAGGAGGCTAAACCAACCCCTAATAGTACGAGTGTGGGGTCCTCATCATCCCTCTGGATTTGTTTGCTTTTCTTTAAGCTCGTTACTCTCTGTGGTCCTCCAAATTGACCCCTTTCGTTCTAAATTGAGGAAAAACAAAAACTTTGTTGCCGACGTTAATTGAACCTAAATATGTTCACATGATTAATTATTTGTTAAATGTACGTAGATACAGTTTGTGTTTTCTTACCAAACTGTTTCGGTATCTTATATTGTTGGTCTGTTTAATCGAACTATTTACTTTAATTGTGAATGTAATTAACTAATGATAATATAACACGTAACATGTACAAATTGTATGAAAAATGAACAAACTCTCCAAACAAACCACCTTCAACACATTTAGTTACGAGTCATCTACGTGACACGTTTAATTACTAATCACGTACGTGATGTTGAGAATGAAGCTTATATTAATGAAATGAGAGATCTTACATGAGCTTATAAGTAAGGTGAGCCACTCCTATATTGCCAATTGGTTTTATAGTGGAACTTCAATTTTCTTCATGGTATTAGAGTAAGTTGTTTCATGTATGAAGCCTAAAAGGTCATACGTACTCCACGTCACTCCGTTTGTGCTTATTGTCTACATGTTAAGCTTAACATTTGCCATACGTAATATGAAATTTTCAGAGAGACGAGTAGAATGACAACTTCAAACAACACTGATATTGTTTCAGACTTGGTAATTATCACCATCACAATTTGCCAGATGTGAGGTTTTATGACTAAAGGCCTAGGTATTGATTAGAGCGGAGTTAAGTTATTTAAACTTTTTTTTTTCTTCAGAGAAGTAATCAATATGAGATATTTGAACACGTAAAAGGGCGTACTGGATTGTTGGTAGGGTTTTCCACCATGTGAAGAAGGCCAAGGATATGAACCGTTTATATCAAGTGAGCTGGTAAAGTAGCAAACAATCACACCAATACAAGACAAATATCATGTTTTAAACTCTCTAAAAAAGGAGACCGTTGTCCTCCTTTCGATTTCCAATTTTGTTCTTTTTCCATCCGAACACCAAACGGCAACTTAATTTTTTAAAATAAAATAAAATGCCAAGTAAATTAATTTCTGGTTTTCATTGGTCCAAACCAAATGACCCAACGACAGCTTTGTCTTTGTCTTCGGCCCTTAAAAACGACAACCCAACTGACGCTAATACCGGTTAGACAGTCGTTGTTCAGAACAAAAAATGCAAAATAAAATAATAAAATTTGTGGGGTTATTGCTGTCATTTACCAGTATTTGCTAACATGCGCCGTGGGTGCGCCCTTTGCTCTTTGGACCTCCTTCCGTATATCACAAGGCGGACTGGCGGAGTGAGGAGTTGGACAGCTAGAGACAACCCATGAGGATGAGCTGACAGAGAGAGAGATGTCGTACGAGTTTTGACTTGAGTGATTTATGATGACCTGGCACTGCCACGTCTGCAGAATTTTTAATGGATTCTTATATTGAGTGCAGTTTTGCTCATCATCATTTAGTGTGATGTATGCTCATTACCGTAAAAGAGTTTGAATTTTGAGATTTGTTTATATCCATCACACGAATTTCAAAATTCAAATTCATCTAACAATGATAAATAAAATGATGAGTATACACACATTAAATGGTAATCCACGAATCTCTGTCGTTTAGTTTGAGTTCCGAACAAACACGCTTGAGCGGAGTTGGATTGAAGGCTGGATCTGGCGACACGCGTACGCTGAGGATCGGGAGGTGAATAGAATACCCCACAATTGTCTGAGACACATCGTTTCGGAGTCGTGTCGTGGGCCTGCGGCTCCACTCTGTCCTTGTAAGAATGTCGGACTCACACTCATTGACCCAACCCAACACAAACCCAAAGAGATGTAAACATCTCACCTAATACAAGAGACCAGTACACAGTGGTAGCGACGTCTCAGTTTAATAACTTAATATTATTTATGTATATATAATTATCTTCGGTCCATACCATAATAACATATGCAATATCGATATGTATTATTGAACCAGAACGTTAACGTAAACGTATACCTAAACCATATTAAGTCCTTCTAATTTCAACAATATAATGACACAGACTTCATCATGTGCCGTGTTTGAGACCTCCTTTAATTAAAATAAAGAAGGAAGAAAAACAGACAGTAATGAATAGGTAGATAGTACGTAGGTATCATGTTATCATAACCTCTCACAATACGTGGACGCCTGCGTTTGAGTTTCATGTTCATTGAACGGTTCAAATTATAAAATTTATATAATAAAATATATATTATTCATAAATAATGAAATAAGCGCATTCTCACGACTTTTTACTTAATGAGTAATGCTTGTCTTAGAACTAAAGAATAAGAATTTTTTTGGAAGTGATTTTAAAATGATTAAAAGCGCTTTTAAATAAAATGTTTTTGAGTTCCAAAAACACTTGTTATGTGATTCTTGCAGGAAGCACTTTAAGTGCTTTTCCATGACTCACTTGCATTTTTATTAAGGTTTGTTCCAAAAACATTTCTACCAAAAACGTTTACAGTCATTTTAAAAGCACACTTCCAAATGAGCCTTAAGAGTAACAAATTAATAACCTTAGTTTTCTTTAATAGTTCGGACTGCTTAGTAATATGAAAAATGAACGGTCGAGATTTTTCTTTTTAAGAAATAACAGTCAAGATTGAATTTTGGTCGGGAAAAAAAATTGACAGCTTTAATTCCATGTGGCTCTCAGGCTTATTCTCCGTCTGTGTAATTATTTTTACTTACCTACCAATCTAATTAATATAAAATCGGACTACCCTATAATTCGGACTATTACGGACTTACCCTAATAACCTGTGTACAATTACTAACTAGAGTGTTCTGTAAAAGTAAACGCAGGGCATGGACTCTGGTCCTAAAAAGATCAGGGAAACAGTTGTCCAACTGAGAAAATAATGTTCAATTTCGTGGGGAAAATTTGAAAATCCTTGGACAAAAAGCCTTTTACTGCCGCACAAGTCAAACAGAGAGGTTGCTTGAGGGTTGTGACCATTTTAGCAAGTGGTGATGGACCATGGAGGAGGGGCCAATATTTGTACCAGAGATTGATTGGTATACGCTACAGCATATCAGACAAAGATATTTCGATGTATTCAGAATACAATATAAACTTAAATAAGATCTTTTTTTATAAATATTTTTTCACTGATTTTATAACACATGATGTGCTGCTTTGATTTTCGAATTCACTGAAAATCTCAAGAGTTGATGAGCACACGTGAACAACCTTGCTCCAATACTCCAATTTTATCTATTAATAATTTTTTAAATCCAATTTGTCCTACAATCATTCAATTGAATAATATGTAGCTTCTTATTTGGAGTAAAACATACGTAATAACCGATAATAATTGTATACAGCTTGGCTTTTAAATCAAAATAGTTATTGAGATTGGTATCTCCTTATTTTGGTCTTTAAGATTTAAATCGATGGTTGTGATCCCTGATATTATCCACTGTCAATCATTTTTGTAACATCCCACATCGCCTAGGGAAGTGAATCTTGTAAGCCTTATATGTATATTCTCATCTCTACCTAGCACGAGGCATTTTGGGAGCTCACTAGCTTTGGGTTCCATCAAAACTTCGAAGTTAAGCGATTTCACGCGAGAGCAATCCCAGGATGGGTGACCCACTAGGAAGTTCTCGTGTGAGTTCCCAGAAACAAAATCGTGAGGGCGTGGTCGGGGCTCAAAGCAGATAATATCGTGCTACGGTGGAGTCAAGTCCGGGATGTGGTGGGGGCTTGGGCCGAGATGTGACAATTTTGATCATTTTGAAAAGTCTCATTTAAATTGAGTGTCTTTTTGTCAAAGTAAATCTTCCAATTGAACTAGTGGTTTCTTTATTTTAACAAATTTTTTTTTTTTCATAAAATAATTAAAATGATTAACGATGAATAATCTCAAAGACCATATAAAGAGATCATTTTGTTTTTAGTGATATGCGTGTTACACAAAGAAACACATGCAAGTATGTCAACACACGACCAGCCAAATGGCCGTGTGGCCGCTGCCCACGCTTTGTCTTGTGCATTGGACTTTTTTTTATACACTTCCGTTGAAAGTCGAAACTCTCTCTATTCATAATTCACGCAATTTATTTTTTTAATTTGTTATGCTTTGTGTGTGATTTCAATATATCGTTGTGCTTGATATTCAATGCTCTCCTATTCACTACCTTATCCATTTGTTTGCATCCACTTGGTTCTAACCCTTGGAACTCTCTTGAGTGTTCACATAGAAAAAGCTTATAGTCATTAGCGTTTTTGTTAGAGCTACTTTTATTTATTTAAAGTATATTTTTTTTATGAAAATTTAAGTGCTTTTTTTAAAAGTATTTGGAAGTACACTTCGTCCAAATACTTTTCCAAAGAGCACTGAAAAGTTCTTTTAGAATCTGCACATATTTTCATATTATGCAAAGCATTGTAAAAGTGTTTTTGATTACTTGGAAGTGTTACTAGCCATTTCATACACTTACTAGTTCATGTTGAGTTTACTTGTGAAGATAAATGTATTATTATTATTTTTTGTTGTGGACCCTAAGGGCTGATGAGCCCAATAGAAGTGAAGATGATATGGGCCGTTCACTCTCTTTTTCTTAGGCTTTCTCTAATGCACATTTAAGTTACACATTATAACAAAAGTCGTCGATCTCGTTAAGTCAAATGATCTAATGGCTCTTACTCATATGTATATTTTGTTGTTATGGACCCTGAAGGCTGATGAGCCCAATATAAGCAAAGATGCTATGGATCATTCACTCTATAGCTTTTTCTAATGCACATTAAAAATAAACATTTTATTTACACATTCAAACAATAAGCCATTAGATCTTGTTACGTGAAATAATTTGACGAATCTTGTTCATATTTGTAACTCAAATGTGCAGTTTTAACGTGAACTAGAGAAAATTGACTCCTTTTCATTCTCTCCATCTTTGCTAAAAATGGATACAAAATTAGGAAGTTTGTTCGTAGTCCAAGCTCTTGACGCATGGCCCAACCCATTAAAAGCCTAATGCTCACAAACGGAACCAGAAGTGCCCTATCTAAGTATTACAAAGAGGTACAAAGAATTTGTAAATAACTTCTTCCAAGTAGTCATTTGCAAATCGATCCCAAGAATCATTTGTTATATGTATTCTTTAAAACGCAATTTATGTTATGTTTTCATATTTTTCACGAACACCACATGGACTACTTAGCTATGAGGATGCACAACTACCACCAAACAAAAGTCTCGCCAATTTAGGACTTGTTTGGTATCCTATTTGAATTTTTTTTATCATTTCTCAAAACATTTATTAAGAAAATTTCTAGAAAACAATTTCCCTTAAGACTAAAAAACTTGATTGGTTTGTGATTTAAACATTTTAAATCTTACAACTTAAACTAGACAAAGAGATCTAAAAATATGGGGTTGCAAGAGAGGGAGAAACATGAGAGATGAGGAAAGAAAGTAAGAGATGATTGAAGGAAAGAGAAAGAAGAGAGATGATTGGACAAGATAAAGAGGAAGAAGAGTAAGAGAAAGAACCGAGAGAATGAAGAGAGCAGATTGGAGGAGAGACGAAAAAGGTAAAAAAAAAAGAGGAGAGAGAAAAAAGAAAAGATAGAGAGATAGATTTGGAGTGAGAGGGGAGGAGGGAGAGAAAAGAAATAAGTGAGTTTAAATTTAAAAACTCTAAAAACTCACTTTTTATGTTTTTAGAGAAAAAACTACATTTTTTAGTTAGTCTTGAGTTCAAGTTTCGAAAATAGTCATACCAAAAAAGTTTTTAAGGCTTAAAACTTGAAAATTGTTTTTGAGTTTAAAATGTTGGATTCAAGTAGAGTACCAAACATGCCCTTACTAACCAGACTCTACTTTTCGTGTGGATGTACCACTTCTATCAATCTTTATTAGAAATTTCATCAAAATACATCATGTGTTGCACATTAGCTTGAGCACTTTTCATATGTATTTTAACACTCCAAGACTCCTTGATGACTTGGTGTAAGAATTTCGTAGATTATAACTTGTCTTCAAGAAAGCAGAAGATATGTGAGTGCTTCAGTGGAAAACACTTAATAAATTAAAGGAGGTGGTAGATTAACATTGAAACATGATTTTTTTTTTCTTTTTTGAACAAAACAATATTATCTATTCGGAGGGATGTGGACTAAGCCTCACAATATGCTAACAATAATGTGGTTCAAATTCGTCTTTTGCTAGAATCAAACCTAAGATTTCTCACTTACAAAAAGGACGCTAGGCGCTAGTCGTGGAGTGGGCTGGGGCCTAACACTTAGGCGGGTGCTGAGGTGGACTAGACGGATTTATGTAAATGTATTGTATTTTGTGTAAATAAGTCTCTTTATACTTAAAATATATATAATTACATCATAAAACACAAAATAGAATGACATATATATTATGAAATATTGAAACATAATGAAAACATGGGGAACAAGCATATAATGTCCGTTCATTTAAGTATTCAACAAGTCTTTTACAATTTATTGAAAAAAATAAAATGCAAAATGAAAGTTAATTATTTTCTGTCTAAGTGAGTTGCAACCTAGGTGGGCGCCTCAACAGGTCTAAGTGCCCTTTCTTAATTTTCAAACGCCTAGGCATTAATCGGGGCGGTGGCCAATCGCCAACTGCCTAGACGGGGATTTTTAGAACAATGCTTACAAATGAAGATGATTATCACTAGACTGTACTACTAAGTGGCAACACTGAAACATGAGTTGGAATGGTAAATTGGCAAGAGTCATTATTTGAACAGTATGTGCACACGCCTTTAATCAAAGTAGCGTTTGTGAAATTTTTACTAAATCAATTTGGTAATTTAATCTCTCGCCGTTGATGATAATGTTTCGATTCACATTTCATCACGAATAAATTGAATGTAATTTAGTTTATTGTTGTCAATCTTATTGGCTTTGAATCAAATTGGATTAGAAATTTTGACCACACAGATTGATAAGTGGATCACCTTAACTCAACAATGCGCACATGCAGCTGATAGTTTAAGCAACTCATCTCATCATCATCCATCAACACTCCATATGAAACTTAGTCAATATCTCTAGTATTCTACCCCAAACAATACAATTAGGTGGTAAAACCTCTCACTTACAAGTGAAGAAGATTACTACTAGACTATATTGTTAAGTAGCAACGCTGAAACATGAGCTGGAATGGTAAATTGACAAGAGTCATTATTTGAACAGTATGTGCACACTGCTTTAATCAAAGTAGCGTTTATGAAATTTTTACTAAATCAATTTGGTAATTAAATAAGGAAAAATTAGGTTCCCATTCCTATTTTTCCTACTCCATTAATTAAAACCTTATTCCTTTTCAATTTTTGATCAAGGTCCTTAGATTTTAATAAACGTCATTAATTATTTCAATAATAAAAGGGAATTGTTATTAGCACTCCAAAAATCTCATTCTACACTCCAAACTTTCTATATTAGGAAAGAAAAATACATTTGTGAGGAGTGTAGAATGAGATTTTTGGAATGCCAATAACACTTCCTAATAAAATACTTTTTGTTTCTAAATATATTCATTTAGTGTTAGAAACGTTACATTTGGTATATTTATATTTATGACTGAATTTTTTATAATATTATTTTTATATTTAGTTTGTATTTTTTTTTTTTTTTTTGCAAGCCTTTTCTTTTTGAATTGTACCAATTTTGGGATTTACCTTGTGCGGGTTTGATAAGTAACATGCATCAACATAGCAAATAAGGCAAGCATCATTCCGAGGATAAGGGGTCAGATCCGCTCGGGATGCGTTGGGATTAGCCCAAATCCGTAGTACCTTTCAGGGTAGCTGAAAAACATCTTTAATACCAATTCAGTGGTTGCGTGTAGGCTGTGTTGTATCTTTACCAATAAATCAACAGCAAATGAGGTGTCCTTTCTAATTGCAATGAGCTAAGTACAACAAAGCGCAAAGTTGAACTCAGATATGGAAGTTTGGATTCCATAACCTCTTCAAGGGTCTCATTTCCATATATTGTATGGAAGATCATAGGTATACTCAAAGGTAATACCTTCGGGGTATAGTTCGACTGTTAGACCAAGGTACCGTCAAAACAATGCTTGAACTTCAGGTCAAGGCATAAACGAGTTTTCCCAAGATCCTTCATCTCAAATTCCGTCTTCAGGTTCGAGATAGTTTTCTCAAGCTCTTCCAGAGTCTTAGTGAGATTCATGTTAACGACATAAACTGTAACTCTAGCAATTTGGAATAAGACTTCATAGTTTAACACTCAAGGGCATAATTCATATCCTTGACTGATCAAATAATCACTTCAACGGGTATATAGATTGCTTCAATCTGTAAGTGAACACCTCAAATGAGTCGAGAGGGTGTTTTGTGGTTTGGAGCTATTTGAATCGGTCCATGTAATTCTTCGAGAACTTACATGTCAATCTCCGTATCAATATCCTCAGGAAGAAACACTAACCACATTTCATAATGTTGCTATCAATTACAGGACGTTTGAGAGAAATTTTGCGCCGTAAGGCGTGCATCATATTGCACTATCCGGTAATCCAGGCTATAATAAACTTACCCTACTAACCTTTGTACAATTACTAACTAAAGTGTTCTATAAAAGTAAATGTAGGGTATGGATACTGGTCCTAAAAAGATCAGGGAAACAGTTGTCCAACCGAGAAAATAATGTTCAATTTCGTGTGGAAAATTTGAAATCCTTGGACAAAAAGCCTTTTACCCTCGCACATCATATTAGAGAAAATAATGTTCAATTGCTTGAGGGTTGTGACCATTTCAGCAAGTGGTGATGGACCATGGAGGAGGGGCCAATATTTGTACCAGAGATTGATTGGTATACGCTACAGAATATTAGACAAAGATATTTTGATGTATCCAGAATACAATATAAGTGTAAATAAGATATATTTTTTAATATTTTTACACTGATTTTATGACACGTGATGTGCTACTTTGATTTTCGAATTCACTGAAAATCTCAAGTGTTGATGAGTACACGTGAACAACCTTGCTCCAATACTCCAATTTTATTTATTAATAATTTTTAAATCCAAGTAGCCCTACAATCATTCAATTGAATAAAGTGTAGCTTCTTGATTAAAACTTACGTAATAACCGATCGTAATTGTATACAACTTGTCTTTTAAATCAAAATGGTCATTGAGATTGTTATAACTCTTTACTTTGATTATTGAGATTTAAATCGATAGTTGTGGTCTCTGAGATTGTCATTGTCAATCATTTTGTAATTCTATAAAAAATCTCTGTTAAATTGAGAGCATTTTTATCAAATCAAATCCTCCAGTTGGACTAGTGATTTCTTTAATTCAATAGAAAATTTTCACGTAACAACTAAAATAATTCACAATGAACAATCTCAAAAACCATATAAAGAGATCATTTTATTTTTAGTGATATGTGTGTTACACAAAGAAACACATGACCAGCCAAATGGCCGTGTGGCTGCTGCCTACGCTTTGTCTTGTGAAGGAATGGGCGTAGTCAACCTCCTCTTTCATAACAAAGCCGTTATTTCCGACAAACATAAAAGTCTCTAGTGCGGGTGAAGGAGATGCATTTAAAACGATTGCCATAGAAAGTACATAATGTAAATGTGCAACTACTTTTTTATGCACTTTCGTTGAAAGTCGAAACTCTCTCTGTTCATAATTCACGCAAAATTTTTTTTTTTTTAATTTTTTTTTTTTTAATAATAAATTTGTTATGCTTTGTGTGCGACACTGTGACTTCAACGTATCATTGTACTTGATGTTCAATGCTCTCTTATTCACTATTTTATCCATTTGTTTGCATCCATTTGGTTCGAACCCTTGGACCTCTCTTGAGTGTTCACCTAGAAAACGCTTCTAGTCATTAGCGTTTTTGTTAGAATTGTTTTTATTTATTTAAAGTATATTTTCTTCATGAAAATTTGAGTGCTTTTTTTTTTTTTTTTTTTTTTAAAGTACACTTCGTCCAAATACTTATCCAAAGAGCACCGAAAAGTTCTTTTAGAATCTACACATACTTTCATATTCTGCAAAACATTGTAAAAGCGTTTTTGGTTACTTGAAAGTGTTATTAACCATTTCATACACATACTAGTTCATGTTGGGTTTACTTGTGAATAGAAATGTGTGTGTGTGTGTGTGTATATATATATATATGTTTTTGGTTGTGGACCCTGAAGGCTGATGAGCCCAATAGAAGTGAAGATGATATGGACCCTTCACTCTCTTTTTCTTACACTTTCTCTAATGCACATTTAAGTTACATATTTAAACAAAAGTCATCAATCTCGTTAGATCAAATGATCTAACTGCTCTTGTTCAGATGTATATTTTGTTGTTGTGGACCCTGAAGGCTGATGAGCCCAATATAAGCAAAGATGGTATGGACCATTCACTCTATGGCTTTTGCTAATGCACAATAAAAATAAACATTTTATTTACACATTCAAACAATAAGCCATTAGATCTTGTTAAGTTAAATAATTTAACAAATCTTGTTCAGATTTGTAACTCAAATGTGCACTTTTAACGTGAACTAGAGAAAATTGACTCCTTTTCTTTCTCTCCATCTTTGCTAAAAATGGAAACAAAATTAGGAAGTTTGTTCGTAGTCCAAGCCCTTGACGCATGGCCTAACCCGTTACAAGCCTAATGCTCGCAAACTAGTATGGGCTAAAGTGTTATTTAACACCGATTGAAAATTAATTCCGAAGGCTCTTTAAGGGGGCCAGTTTAGCCTCGTCTCTTGCCCAAGGGTTTTTAAGGGGTCAATTTGCAAAGAAATTATAGAAAATAAAAATTAGCCACCTAACACTTTTTAATCCCTAGCATATCACAACATCAGAACAACAATAAATTAAGAAGGCATAAATCACAAACGGAACTAGAAGTGCACTTTTAAGTATCACAGAGAGGTACGAAGAATTTGTAAATAAATTCTTCTGAGTAGTCATTTGCAAATCTATCCCAAGAATCATTTGTTATATGTACGCTTTAAAACGCAATTTATGTTATGTTTTCATATTTTTCACAAACACCACATGGACTACTTAGCTATGAGGATTCACAACTACCACCAAACAAAAGTCTTGCCATTTTACTAACCAGACGCTACTTTTCGTGTGGATGTACCACCTCTATCAATCTCTATTAGAAATTTCATTAAAACACATCATGTGTGTGCGCATTAGCTTGAGCACTTTTCATATGTATTTTAACACTACAAGATTCCTTGATGACTTGGTGTAAGAATTTCGTCGATTATAACTTATCTTCGAGAAAGCAGAAGATATGTGAGTGCTTAGTGGAAAACACTTAATAAATTAAAGGAGGTGGTAGATTAACATTGAAACATGATTTTTTTTTTTTTTTTTTGAACAAAACAATATTATCTACTGGGAGGGATGTGGACTAAACCTCACAATGTACTAACAATAATGTTGTTCAAATTCGCCTTTAGCTAGAATTGGACCCAAGACCTCTCATATATAAGTAAAGAGGATTACTACTAAACTGTACTACTAATTGGCAACACTGAAACATGAGTTGGAATGGTAAATTGACAAGAGTCAATAATTGAACAGTATGTGCACACCCCTTTAATCAAAGTAGCGTTTGTGAAATTTTTACTAAATCAATTTGGTAATTTAATCTCTCGCCGCTGATGTTAATGTTTCGATTCACATTTCATCACGAATAAAATCAATTTATCGTTTGAAAAACGTTACTAAATTGAAAGTAATTTAGTTTATTGTTGTCAATCTTATTGGCTTCGAATCAAATCGGATTAGAAATTTTGAGCACACAGATTGATAAGTGGATCACCTCAACTCAATAATGCGCACATGCAGCTGATGGTCTGAGCAACTCAGCTCATCATCATCCATCAACACTCCATGTGAAACTTGGTCAGTATCTCCAGTATTTAACCCCAAAACAATACGGGAAGGTGGGGTTCTGAATTTGAATAATTTTAGTAAATTTAATCCACCAAAACAATTTATAAAATCTTTATTTATAGGCGGGACTTTCGATTTTCTTTTTCCCTTCAAATTTTAAAATACAATTGACCTTTTTAACTTTCACACACTAGTTTTTTTATCTTTACAAGAGTTCGAATTGGTGGAAACATTCATGATTCATCTAATCTTTTTTAGCAGCGTTATCCACACTCCTCTTTATACCTATTGTTAATTTATATCTGTCAATTCATACATCTGACAACCGAAAATTAAGAGATGTGTGAATAGCACAACCTTTTTCTTCAAAGTTTTACCAATCTAATGAGAGGAACAAGACTCATTATGAATGTCAAATGTCCTGTGGAAGATAAATTGATTATAACCCTCAACAAACTCTTCCCCAGTTTTTTTATTTTTTTTATTTTTGCAACTTTTTTTATCGACGGAGGAAGAAGGATTTGAACTCGGAAATTACGAGCCAGTTGGTAATGTATTTTAGTTCCTATTTTCTTCAAGTTTTTCCCTCCATTGAGGTAACGAGCAATTTCGACGATAGGGTTAACGACCTCTTATTCCATCATATGTACATGAAGAACACATCAAATAAATTAGAACAGAAAGCAATAAAACATTGGCAAAAAGAAAGGTCTCTCAAATAAGAAGACTGTTCTCATTTTCAAGATATAATGAAATAATTGCTACCCCCTACAACTACTACTAAGACAACTACTGCTACCTGAATTTCCTACTGGGCCGACGATAAAATCCCCATAACCGCCTCCTGGCAACCCTTGCTTCTCAGCTCGATGACCTTCTTGTGCGAGTTCGAATGCACTGCTGCGACGAATGTAGGGCTTGCTGCCGGGCGGTACTCCGGGAAGAGACGCCCAGACCTGTACCTAACTCCACACGCATTGCAGAGAGTCTTCGGCCCTAGTGGCCCTTCTCTCCACTGAGGGGTCTTCGTCACTTGACAATGCGTGCATTTTTTAGCCTCACGGCTCTCACCTGGTTCATCCGTGGTGAGCTTTCCCGTTTTCTTCTGTTTTCTTTTGGTAGTGTTCAACATATCCTCTGTGCGAGAGGATTCTATGTCAAATTTACAAGCATCCCAATGGTACAAGTTTTCGGTGGCAGAGGAATTGGATGAGGTACTGGGGATGAACTGTGTACTGAAAATAACAGGGTTTGCACGCCTGCTTCGTGAAAGCTTGCTTCGGGTGCGCTTTTCAAATTTGGGCTCAAATTGGGCAGCACAAGAGCCAATGCTTTCATGGTCATCATTGCGAAGGCTACCTTTGCTGCGGATGGTTTCACATGTAACACTTGGGAATTGCGGTTGATACATTTGTTCATACTGAAAGAAAATAAAAACAAAAGAGCGAGATGAGCGAAGAACCTACGTTGGCAATTGTTGGCTAAAACAGCATAAAACCGCAAATTCCTTATCGCAAGAAAAATACACACATCTTTAAAATACAAAGTACAAACTAGGTATCCTATAATACCTAGAGTCAGTTAATTATCATCTGTTTCACCATCAACTACATGAACATTGTCAGTCATTTATATGAAGGACCACAAGGCCATTATCCGGACATAGAGTATTCATAGGATAATCCAAAATTCAACACCACTCAGACGGATGTTCAAAATGAACGCTTCGAATGGAAGCCTGAAATTAATTTGAGACAAAATGCAGAAGCATATAAGCAGTTTTCTCTAAAGTGAAATAAGTTTATCTTCTATAAATCTTGTCAACAAGAACAAGCCTGGTTGTTAAATTCTATTTGTTCTCTGAGAAATCCATACCAACTTCATATATCGTTCAGATTCTTTTACAATTTAAACTCTAATACTCATATATCATGTTGTCAAGAAACAATATGCTCTATTGATGCTAGGTTTGATGGAACCCTTTCTTCAGCACCAAAAATGTTATCTATAGGCTAGATAAGAAAACACTACTGAGAGAATTGGAATGCCGACGCTACTTTTTAGAACATATGTTACCATGAATCTTTGGTCTTTTTCACCATGACTTAGTGAGTCCAAGAGTTCATAACCTAAACAAAAATATACGTTTAACAAGATTTTTACGGCTACAAAAACAACATATGATTTACAACCTTCAGGAACATGTCATATTTGCTGGGACATAGTTTCACTTAAGGAAAAACAAGAGTAGGCACAGAAATTCAACTACCTAACACGAAATCACATATCATGGAAGCTCTGAGGAATATACATACCTCTATCCTCTTTCAAAGTATACATCCATCATCACTACACTTTGCTTAACCATAAAGTTCGCAATACAACAAAAGGGTTAGGTGCATTCATCAAGCACTCGACCATAACTAGTTATGCATACTTTGTGCATCCAACAAGAATAAAATTGCGTATGACGCATCACTAAATCAAATTCTTGTTCAAAAATATTGCTACAGTGCAAGAGACAGACTAAATAGTTATGCAGGGAAGAAAAATTCTTGAAACCAATTTCCGGGCCACTTTAGTAGAAAAGTATTAAACACAATAGTGCCAAGCGAAACAACTTCACAGAGTCATGCATATATACTGTAACACAAAGACAGTTCCACAGCAAAAACACAAACAGAATAATAACCCTTATGTCCCTAACATAAGATAATAAACTCACCGGAGTGGAGAGGTTCGTATGTTTCTTTTTGTCATCATAGCTGAAAATCCCTGAACCAAGCAACTGATCAATGTTCGGTGGCGGCTC
Source organism: Pyrus communis (assembly GCF_963583255.1). Classification (NCBI taxonomy): domain Eukaryota; kingdom Viridiplantae; phylum Streptophyta; class Magnoliopsida; order Rosales; family Rosaceae; genus Pyrus; species Pyrus communis. Next base: position 18,251,780 of record NC_084810.1, on the reverse strand, counting down.
TATGTCTTGGAACTTTGTATCCCAATCGTTATCTTCAACACTGTCATCAATGTCTTCCATGGGAAAATCGAGAGTGCTTAGGATGTCGTTGCTGAGGAAGCTCTCGTAGTTGAAAGCCCCATCGGTGGGCAAAGAACCATCCATGTCACTAATATTCTGTTGACAGTGGCAAAAGACCAACAGCAGAGGAAGCAAGAATTCAACTACGAAAACTCTTTAATTAATTAAGATGTATAGGCAAACAAGAGAAGCATGGCATTGCTTGTTATATATACAGTGCTAAAAAAATCGAAAAAATATGCCAAAAAAAGAAGAGATATCACAGTAAGAAGTCAAAACGGAAAAGCTATCTCAAGGGATTGGATTGGATGGGATTGAATAGTTGTGGTTTTTGGTCATAAATTCAGAGAGGGAAAGCGTTTTTAATTGGGTAGAAAATCGTCACTAATTGAAGGTTACCCAAAATAGGCCTCTGAATTTCTCAATTCGAGAAATGTCAAGGGATTTTCTCAACATGAGACTCTTGACACCTCATATTTTTGACACAATGTTTTATAATATTGGCACGCAAAACATTTTTGCTCACAGCTGCAAATTATGGTGTATGCTCATCATACATTTAATCATCTAGCACGTGTTCTTTCACTTAACCTAGTTGATTTTGTTCAAAATTGAAAAAAATATATTTAATGTGAAAATTAACCTGAGTTAAGTAAAATGACACATGACAAATGATTAACTCACTGTAATTATGGTGTTGAGTATAAATCATAGTTATGATGGAGAGTAAAAATGATTAAACAGTGAGGTGGCAGATGGGTGAAATAGTCTCTTTAGCATTTCTCATTTCATTATCCAATTAATTTCCTCATCAATGTTGAATCAGAAACAATAACACAAAAAGAGGGTAACTTACTTTTACCATGCTAAACAAGAATAAAAACAAAAAATTAAAATTAAAATCTTACAACTGCACACGCTCGAATTCCCAATTCCCGAAGCACCCTGTTTGGCCTCTGAGAAAATGCCGGGAAAATCAGAAATGCTTAAGAAACCCAAACGCTAATTCGCATTGCATGCCAATTGTACAGTTGCAGCACCAGTACAACATTTTCCATGAATACTTAAATTTAAAAATATTCAAAAAAAGAAGAAAATTGAAAGCGGAATGTTGGGCATTTTTCGAATTCCATTTTCTGTCGACCCAAACAGGATAAAAAGCAAAATGCTAACAGAAAATAGAGAAAATGCAAACCTCTGAAAAACCCTAAAAGCGGCGAATGAAAGCATGACATTCATTCATTCATTCACGAAGAAGAAGAAGATGAAATGGTAAAGAATATAGAGAGAGAGATGGAGAGGGAGGCGAGTGTTGGCACCTCACGCTTCGTTAGCTTGGTGACGTCAGCGGATACCGCCGTCATTGTCCCTGTCAAAACTTCCACAGAGTGTGAAAGAGAGAGCTGGTGGCTGTCTGTGTTGCTTGAAAGGAGAGAGAGGAGAGAGAGAGAGAGTTGCAGAGGAGAAGGAGGAGGAGGAGGAGGAGATGGCTCTGAGCCTCTTTGCGTTTGTCTGAGATTGGAATTTAGGTTTTCTTTCTCTCTCTCACCAGGGAGGAAGGTTCACGTGCAGCGCTGCCCCACGCGTTTATACGGTGAGGTCTCACTTCCCAACCAGATTCAGATTTTGTTCATCAGTCAACGTCCCATAACGTGCGTACTTTTAATTTTTAAGTTCTCCAGTTTCAGACTATTTTCCTTTGCCAACACTATTTCCACATTATCTTTTTTATTTTTATCAGAGTATTATTATTATTATTATTATTATCACCAATTTTTAGTATTTTTATTAAACTCTGCATATATAAAAGTTACACCCTTGAGGCCACTCAGTTCTACGGTATGATGGTATTTCTCTTCACTTGGAAGTGAGAGGTCTTAAGTTCGAATCTCATATATGGCGAATTCGATACCAAATTAGATTATCCTTTGTGTGGCTTAATCAAACTCTCTCTCCTTTTAATGTAAAATTATATTGATGTACTCAAAAAAGCAAAAAAAAAAGCATCATGTATTTAGGATTTAGTGATTAATTTTGAAGAATGAGTCAGCAACTAAGAGGCAATAACGTAGGTAGAAGGGAAAGCACATTGGAGCCGCGACGAGGATTGGTGTTCAAAAGGCAATTATTAGTGTTTATGAACTCAAACCTAAGCAATTGACTCATGATGTTGGATCAAATTTTAATGGTTAGTGACTTAGCATTCAAACTTGGTTCAATTTCAAGAATTTCTTTGTTCTTTAATTAGAATTTAATTCAACCATAAGTGATAGTAAATTTTCATGTATCAGCCGTATCAGATATATTATTATTTCTCTCACTACATTTTCTCATGTGACTAGTAAATGATCATTATTGTCACAAAATATGAACACTTCCACTTCCATATTTTTTCTTCTGTGTTTCTCTCGTTTATAACACTTTTGCTATAGATTTGTTAAGCATTGTCTAGTGAGGATCCTCGCCGGATTTTCTTTATGAGGATTTCAGAGACCTTCAAACGCATCCATTCATTGTACATTGTACGATCAGAAATTATTGTAAATTTTTTTATTTGAAATTGAATATAAACAGTACCTAACGAAAACTGACCGTATGATATACGATAAACGAATGTAATTGAATGATTCCCGTGATCCTTACAAATAAGATCCGGGCGTGTATCTTCTCTCTGCTTTGTCCGACCATAACACCTTCATGCTACATAACCAGGTTATGGACTTCGGCAACAAATTTTTCTTTTTATCAAAATTTTGATGCTGCTTAAAAAATTAAAATTACTAAATACCAATCATAAAACATTTTAAATTCAAAATAAAAAAATTGGAAAAGATTATATTTTATTTTTAGAAAATAGAATAATTGATTGTTAAGATTAGGAAATTTTAACAAAACACTCCGGGCAATGTTCAGCTTTTAACGGAAAAAGACATTTTTACTTTAAAAAGTCACTTCTGATATTATTCACGTAGAACATATTTTTGTCCTTTTGATTAAACAAAGTTTTCAATCTCTTTTAATTGGTTTTCTTTTTTTTTGAAGTTTTAACGAAACACTTCAGGTATTGTTCACTTTTAACGAAAAATATATATTTTTGGGTCATCGTTAAGATTATATTAACCCTAATATATTTAACCTGGCAAATAATCTTTTACTACAATGGTAGAAAGATGTTAAGCACTTACAAAATGGTATGAATTCGAATTTCGTCGATAATAATCTATTATCTAATATAATAAAATTGATCTTTTGATAAAAATATATATATATATTAAACCTGGATAAGCGTCGGTGGTTGTGAATTGTGTGATAGGGATTCAAATGAGTTTGGTGGCAAAAGTCACGTGTGGGCCTTCATTTTTAAATACCAACAGAGCATTACCGGTACCATCAGTACTCCACTCACACTGCATAAGCCTTAATAGTTCATCACCGACGATTGGGGTCTTATTTTATTTATTATTTTGGTCAATGTTTGGCCACCAAAATTCAAAATCCTTTTTCCTTGAATTATCCTAATTCAAGTTAACTCTCGCGGGTGTACTTTTTGGGGTCCATCATCTCTGCCTTGATGTACGGTTTGACACAGGGATTGAAAGTACGATATTGCTTTAGAGCAACTCTAGCATTAGCCCTTTCCCTGACAATGCACTATTCAATCCACCTAATGAATAGTAACTGCCTTTAATAAATAGTAAATAGCCCTGGCAATAGAATTTGCATTTCCACCGTTACACTTCAATAGCCCTGGCAATAGGTAATAAAATATTAGTATTTTTTTTATTTATAAAATAATACAAAATGATTTTAATTGTAATATCGGATAAGATTTTTAATTGTTCTCGTTGCGCCACGTGTCATTATCCGAAGTATTATTAAATAATACAAAATAATACAATTATTGGTGATGGATTTCTGATAAGATTATTAACCAATTATTGGTGATGGATTTCTGATAAGATTATGAGTAACTTCAACCCAGCTAGTACACAACGCAACATCTTCAATAAGCGACCAATTCGTACCTGCACCAGTGGTCATTTTGTTGAAAAAAAATGGATTCAAACTTTGAGACAAAGAAATGAATGTGATTGAAAGTAGTTGAGAAAATATGAAATTGTTGTGTAAGGTAGATGATAATGAGAATGTATTTATAGAAAAGTAAAAACAATTTTTTTCAGATATTTTTTTGAATTTTTTACAATTTTTTTTAAATTTTTATAATATTAATTAATCTCTGCCGTTGGATATAAAAAAAATTGAATTCCAACACTCCAGATTGTGCCACGTGTCACAACGGTAACTTTTCAGATTTTTAAAACTATTTTTTCATTTATTTTTTAATTTATAAAGCATTTTAATATCCACCGTTGATCTGAGATCGAACGGTGGATATTAAATCTGACTTAATATTTTTTTTTTACCGTTGAGATCGAACGGTCCAAATTAAGTGACCGTTAAGATCTAACGCACCGTGGGAAGCCACGTGGCTTCCCAACGGTAACTGACAGATTCTTTTTTTTTCTGATTTTTGTGTTAGCGATGCGCCCCCACGCGTGGGTGGGGTGCATGCGCCTGACACAAAAAAAATTAAATATTGCGCTGACGCCACCCTGGCGTCAGCCTGACTTCACGCCCACCTCAGGCTCTCGCGGCTGGCAATCCCCCACGGGCCCGGAGCTCGGGCCTCCCCCTTCCATCGGGCTAGCCCACGTTAGAGCCCTCCCACCGGCCCTCGGGCCCTTGTTTTGAAGCCTGTCCCCCGAGCCAAACCCAACGGTGGGAATGCTCTCCTATGGTAACAGAACTGTACAACGAAAATAATTCATCTGTAATTAATGAATGGTAAAATATATCGTATATTGAAAGAGTACCAATAACTCATTCTTTATACCTGTCCTTAGTGCGAGGAAAAAGCCAACTTAGATCCAAATGGTGAACTTACTTTTACTAGTCATAATCCTTTTGTAAATTACATTCAAATGTAACATCCTAATGGGAAGATGGAACCTCAAATTTCAAATGACTAATTAGTTTGGCGATCCACTTTCTTCCTTGTAACATCGTAATAGCTTACCAATCATATTCAAACACTATTTGTGTGAAAAAGATAAGGAAATCGTGCCAAGAACTTAATCATCATTCCATTTCAATTATGTATAAAAAAAAAAAGAGGGTAAAGTACAAAAAACTACCTCAATTATTGGTGTCACGACACTTTCATACCTTATCTTTTTAAAATGACAATGTCATACCTCAACTTACGAATTTATGTCAATGTCAGACGTCCGTTAGTTTTTCTGTTAAGTGTTGACGTGTCTTAAGATGGGCTCCACTACTTAGTCCAACTAGATTAAAAAATAATTAAATATATATTTTAATAATTAAATATTATAAAATTAAAAATAAAATTATTTTTTTATATAAATTGTGGGATCCACCCTCTATCTCTCTCTCTCTCCTCTTTCTCACGCCTTTCTCCTCTCTCACCTTTCTCTCTTCTCTCTCTCTCTCTCTCTAGACAGCAGCATCCCCAAAACCTAGAAACCCTTCCCACCTGTCCCCCCCCAACCTTCATCCACCATCATCTCTCTCATCTCTCATCTCTCTCTCTTCGGTGGCCCAGAAATTGACGAAAGGTCGACACTTTTTCTCCCCAATGCCACGAACTCCCTATCCTCCCTCACGAAGCTACTATGCCTCATGCCGTTGGGAATTCCGAATCTCGGATTCTCCGCCACCAAAAACCCATCGTCGTCCTCGTCGAGCTCGAGAGGAAGCACTTGCTCGTTACCCGCCACATCAGAATTCGACGATGTCCATGGCTGGGTGGTACACACTCGTTTGGGACCAGAATCCGATGATGTTCGACTCACTCATTGGCAACTCGGCGTTATCGAACGCGTCGAAGATTTTCCGATCGTCGCAGTTCAAAACGAGCAGCGTGCATGAAGAGTTGTAGGTTGTAGGGATAGGGATAGGGGAAAAGTTACAGGTAGCCCAGGGAGAGAGAGGAGAGAGAGAGATAGAAGGTGGTGAAGGAAGGTTGGGGGGACGGGTAGGGCAGGTTAGGGTTTTCTGTTTGAAAATGATGAATTAGGGTTAGGGTTTGGGTTCGAAAGGGATGGGAAGAGGTAGGGGAAGGGAAGATGTGGGGGATGGGGGTGGGTTGGGGAAGGTTGGGGGGACGGGGAAGAGTTTGGGGTTTGTCGAAGAGAAGAAGAAGGTTGGTACGGGTGGAGGAAAGGGGAGGTCCGCACCCCTAGGCCATGTTAATTTTTTTTATTCTTAATTTTTTTAATTTTATAATATTTAATTTTTAAAAATATATTTAATTATTTTTTAATCTAGTTTGATTAGTGAGTGGGCCCCCGTCTCTAGCCACGTCAGCACTTAACAGAGAAATTAACAGAAAAACTGATAGAGGTCTGACATTGTCACAAATTCATAAGTTGAGGTATTATATTGTCATTTTAAAAAGATGAAGTATGAAAGTGTCATTCGACTTATAGTTGAGGTAATTTTTTGTAATTTACCCAAAAAAATAAGTGTATTTATATCTCAAAACAAGGGCAATAATCAATGGGGCAAGCGAGACCAACCCTAGAAAGAAATTGTCAATTGAACATCAAAGTGTGCGACGACAAACAAACGGAATATAAAATCATGAATAATGCATTGTTAATGGAACTGAAAGAGAATAGGGTAAATTACACAAAACTATCTCAACTATTGGGCCAATCACAATTTCATACCTCATCTTTAAAACATTTCAATGTCATACCTCATCTTACGAATTTGTTACAGTATCAGACATCTGTTAGGTTTTCTGTCAATCTTACTGACATGGCTTGAGACAGGGCTTACTTCATATTCCAACTAGATTAAAAATTAACTAAATGTTAAAAAATTAAAAATAAATCATTTTAATATTTTATAAAACAAATATGAGAACCATCCCTTATCCCCATCACACTTCTTCCCCGCTCCTGTGTTCCCCCAACCCAAAACCAAAACCACCACAAACCTAGATCCCACCCGCACCAACATCCCCCCCCCCCAACCCTCCCCGGCCACTCATCCCACTTCCCCACTCTTCTCTTCTCTTCTCTCCCCAGAAACAAACAAATTTTGAAACAAAAAAATCCAGAATTCTTTTTTGCAGGTGATCGATTCCGCTAATTCTCTCCGCATTCTTCTATTCTCTTTTGGCCAATTCCGTCGTCGCTTCCCCCCCCCCCCCAAGCACAGCTGCCTCCCATCCCCTTAGCCAAAACCCACAAACCCTTGAGTAAAGCCCGAAGCTTTCTCCAAAACAGGCTAGGGGGATGATTAGTGCTAAGAATTTGAAATTTAGGGCTTGGTTACAGGGATTAATTTGGTGAGGGTCATGGGTGTGTAGGAGGAAGGGCAGGGAAAAAGGGAGCAGCGCCATGGGAGGGAGGTGGAGATGGAGGAAGAGAGCGCGGGTGGGGTTCTGGTTTTGGCGGTGAAGGAAGGTTGGGGGGACACGGGTGGATGGGGAAGAAGGGGTGTAAAAAATTCAAAAATTAACTAAATATTTAGTTTTTAATATTTAATTAATTTTTAATAGAGAGTGGGTCATGTCTCAAGCCACATCAACATTTAACGGAAGAATTGACAGACAAACTGATGGAAGGTATGACATTTCAACAAATTCGAAGATAAGTATGACATTGAAATGTTTTAAAGATAGGGTATAAAATTGTGAATGGCCCAATAATTAAGGTAGTTTTATGTAATTTACCTTACTAATTTGTCAAAATAGCTACACAAGCTGCAAAAATATATTGTGACTAACTTAATTCTCATACTAAACTACAAAGTATATTTATAAAGAGTAAAACCTAAAAAACCCTAATCAGATAAACAAGATTCACAAACAATAAAATAAATAACTTTCCGACAATGTTTGCACAAGTGCATGTGGACATATAAGATAGGTACAAAATGAATATCTAAAATGTTACTGTACAACGAACCCAAACTGCTCTCGTGATGGACAAACAGGCAGGACAATATTTGGAGAATGAAAATAGCCTTGATGGTCGCCAAGCCAAGGATTTGGATCCCATCTGGATTCAAATTGGATTTTCACATCTTAACTGTTCATGGTACATCGTACGGTCATAAATTATTTTGAATTTTAAATATAAAATTAAACACAAATAGTACTTAACGAAAACTGATCGCACGATGTACGATGAACAGTTAGGATGTAACGATTCCTAGAATCCTCATAAAGAGGATCCGAAGAGTATCCTCATCCCCAAGCCAACTCCCTTTGAGGTCAAGCAACCATCTAAACACTCACAAACCTGAATGCCTAAAGTATGATTTATGTATTTTCAAACCATCAAAACCAATCGCCAAGTTTTAGTTTCAGTTCTTCCTTATATATACAACACTGGTCTCTCTAAACGCACATTACGCGTGACTCAAAATTTTTTGTTTAGATCTATTTTTTTAGACGTTTGGATTTGTCAAGAGACGTTCACATATAATATAACTTACGCATGGGACTGTTAATTAAAGAAGCATTTTCATGCATGTTAATGCAACATTAAGTAGGAGGACTCATGAACGAAAGCTTCAAAAGAACATAGCTTCTCGCTCAAGTGGAATGCCATGTAATCAAACTTATGGTTGATGTTGTGGAGAATGTAAATGCCATATGCGAAGCGAAAAAGGTACGTCAAAGGAGTAGTATGTACGGCCAGAGATCGTCAACAAACATTAGCTAATCGTTGGTTGATGTATCAGCTAAACGATTAGTTTAGAAATGTTCATTTGGTAAGCATGCGCAGAGCGTTTTAATTTGTGCTACACTGCTCATTTTCCGACATAAGGCTATGTTTGAGCGAGAAATTTTCAAGTCATGGACTTTAAAGCCAAATTATAAAAAAAAAAATTGATCACAAAACGTCGGATGTAAGGAACTAAGGAAGTAAGAAATGCACAATAGAACATTACAAGGGCATATGTATAAAAGGGATTTGCAAATGACTTCTTTCAACTTATCCCCCTCATATGCCTTATAGTGCTTATATGATGCATTTTCTAACCCTCCTATACGACATTTTGTGATATTTTCTTCATAGTTTGACTTTCAATCCCGTGACTTGAAATCCATCATCCAAACATATATGTCAACACTGCTTACTTTTTGACATTATCTGTTGTTAATAATGTAACCCTTGAGATGTTGATAAACTTAAACTTAGAGACAACTTTCTTAGTCATCAAATTATACAAAAACAAACAAATACGGTAATAACTAATAACATTATGAACGGTTTATCTATTTGCGAATTGATTAACTTAACAAACTTAGTTCTAATTAATTTTTTAGTAAAAGGTGATATTTACAAAGTGATTTATAATAAACACAAAATTCTGTGAAACTAACACGAAGTAAATTGATGAGTAACTCCTCCCCAACCTTTAGGAGCCAAGCTCCCATCTTTTGAGTATAAAAAGAAAATGCTAAACGTTAGCTGCCATCAGTTGTTAAAAGATGGGTGGTGCTATCCACACACTATTTTCAATTTTTAACCGTCGGATCGAATGAATCGAAAAACATCAATGGATGAAAATTAACAACGGTGTGGAAGGTAAATGACCAAAGAATGAAAACCCTCCACCGTAATAAATTGAACCTATATTAACAAAACCCCATAAAACAAACACAAAGGATGCAAACTAAAGCAAATGCGACACCTTCTTTCCATCAGGTTTCTCAATAATTTTAAACCGGTGTGATGTTTCCAGTCTATCAAGATATATTCATATTTTAACTTTTGACGTTCTTCTTCGGGCGTTAACAAATACATAGAAGGCCAAAAGGAGTAAAACAAGAGTTCCGCCTAACGAGAGGACCTTCATGCTCGTGCCATATGTGCTGTTCTGCATCCTCTCCCAAATTCCCTGCAATTTAGATGCATTAGTTAATGGAACTAACTTTGTTCAATCAAATTATTTGGGGTGCTAAAACGGCTAAATTTCTTCCTGCATCTCCCCTTAACAGACAACACAGAAATACAAATTTCAGTTTTCCGTAAACAGCTAAGCAAAATAATGAAGCAGTTATGTTCAGGAACATGCCATGTGGCCAAAGCATTCCAATCATAATGACATCCTGTTTTTGTAAAAAGGCAAGAGCACGGGACCAGTTCGATGATTATGTACAGAATATGTAAAACAAGTAGGCAACATGTTCAAGAACAAGGCCATCACCACACTTCAAAGCGATACATAAAAGCTCGAACTCCGCATATGCATAAAAGAAAATAACCACATACGTCCCAACAAGGACACTACATAGAGGTTCCCAGTGAACGTCTAATGGTTATTGTAATTGTGGGATAAACCCAAGTGACTCCCTCATGACAAACAAACAGAGGGATATGATTTGGATAATGAAAATAACCATGATGCTTGGTTGAATACAATTCACAAGACAGATTTGAGGTCAAGCAGCCTCAGGAAGGATTTTCTATATTCTAATCCAAACCACCATTAACAATTTCCGGCAACAATTACTACTTCAGTTCCAAACCCCCATTATAACAGAGTTTAAAAGTTAATGTTGGATACCACCTGTAAAACATCTAAACATGAAGGCCTATAAAAGGTTTCAATTTCCTACAACATCGCAAAGTATTTTCTTCAACCACAACTACATTTTCTCTTCCAAGCCCAATTTTGAGTCTGACAAAACTAAAAAAGTCATGGTTGACTGTAAATTTATCAAATTAAGAGAAAAGCAGACACTATAAAATAGTCTAACACATCTTGCCACATGCATATGTATTTATTTAACATAGGGAATTATTAGCCTTGTAAAAAAGAAACTTACTGTGATGCCAAAATTACGCTTATGTTGATTTGCAAAGATATTTTGTGCATATTTATAAAGCTCCACATCAAGGTGGTTAAGTTCCCTTATCTGCTGGAGGACCATTTCAGGAACCTGGAGGCGTGCCTGTAAATTTTTAACGGTCAGAATGACATCCAAAAGGAGAAGAGAGAGCCCATTGAGTATTTTGCCTCTTGGCACGTAGGGCATGCCAATTGGCCATCCAATGTAGTCTCCTTAGTTTGTGTTTAATTATTCAGTTTACTAATTTATCCTTATTATATAAGTGTTTTTTTTCCTCTCCACTTTAGCAGTTTTTTAAACTAAAGGGTTTTTTTAATTTTTATTTTGATAGTTCCACCAGAAAAGGCAACATGCGGTTTGCAATATTTATATCTGATAAATCAGAGGTTCTATATGTTATAGATTACAGGTGCATCTAACCAAGAAGAGAATTGAGTACAAGGATGAATGGATGCTGTGCACAGACATTAATGAATGATGTAAAACATCATCTATTGTACCATCTACTTTGAAGAAACTAGAAACTTAATGCTACCTGCTTAGTAAAGTTTGCGGGGGAGATTCTCTTCAAAGAAGAGGTGCGCCGGTTTGCTTGGGTCTTTCGTAAACTAGAAATGCAGTCTTCATAAGCTTTCATAAGCTCTCCCACAGTCATCTAATAATGTGTAGAGAGGATCAAAGTCAACAAAGTGGAAGCCAGATCAACTATCATTGTGCCAAATTGAAAAATGGCTTACATTTCCTTTCACTGCTTCAACAGTTTCAGGTGAAGCAATCTCACTTTCCTTTCCATCTAGGGTTCTGTTCTGTCATATTAAAAAAACAGCAGTAAGAAAGCTGCTAAATCATTTTCCAATATGAAGCAATCCACATACTGATGATGGCCTTTTCTAATTACCCGAAGGTCATTATTATCTGACTTGGAATCTGAAACTGAGTAGCTCTGTTCTGTAGCACAAGCAGAGAAATAAGATGAATGCCAGGTTTATAGTGTAAATCAACCCTATATAGCAATTATCAAAAATCAACATGCTGCCCCAAGCAATATGCAACATATAATTTGGTAATACCCAAACGCAGCTTGAGGCATTATACAGTTCAAACTCAAACTAAATATTCTCAACTTTGTGCTACAACTCCATTTTTTTTAGAGTACTGCACCTGAACAAGGTTAAATAACAGAAATTTTAAGTAGATGCCACACTGACCGGGTTTGCTTTCAGTAGCACTCTCCTCACTAGAATTTGATCCTCCTAGCTGTGAAATCACCTGGGCGCCAACTACATTTGCAAACATGGTTGCAGATTCTCTGTGCTCCTCAGTGAGACCAACATATAACATATCATCCAACCTCTTCTGAAAAATTTACAAATCGCTACAGATTACAACCATAGGGAAAAATGGATTATGTGATAAAACATTTATACAAAATACTATGGAAACCTTACTTTTGCAACTTCCAGGACATGTTCACCAAGATGTTTATACCTCTGTACACAATGGCGCACTTCATGTGATTCTGATAGATAGGAGTTGTTTGTCAATCCTGCAACCTTTTGAACTAGAAAGTCAACCATATAATAAATTAAAGTATTATATACATATGTGTGTGTAATGATGCTTCAACATAAAGAGATCTCATAAATTCATCATTTTCTAGCCACTGAGGGGTCCACTTGTGATAGGTTTCTACCCCAAAGGAGGAGCCTATTAGGAAAAGTGAGACAAAAAAGCAGCTGCCTGTAGTTGCTTCAGGAAACTACTAAAGCATTTCAAATTAGTCGAGATTCAAAAAGTTTTAACACCCCAAAAGATTGCTGAAGTTTCAACAACAAAGTGGAAGGATATCTCTTATACACTAGATTCTGTGTTGGTACCACCAAGGTCAAAATATTGGCTGATATCTCAGTACCGCAGCCAATATATTGACATTGGATCATAATATAAAAACATTAAATCAGTCAAAGTAGAAGAAAAATCAACAAAAAGGTTTTATGTGCGGAATCTCATTATTAAGAAAAATAAGCAACTATTTAGTATCTAAGACTCTAAGCAAAGCTTTCTAGCATTTTCACAACTTATGGATGGAGCAAAACTAAAAATAAGCACTAACGATTTCCACGATGTTCTAAAACTATAGGAGAATAAATTACCTGGAATGTTTCTCCGTTGTGAACAATTTCTTGAGCTATAGGGTCATTGATGTACTCGTGTAATGGCATCACAACTTCCTCCATGTTGTACGGGTCATTGCTCTGAACATCATCTGAGCCTCTATGCTCTTGACCATCTCTCTGTCCAAAAAAGTCAATACAATCACAAATAATGTGCAAAGGAGAAATACAGCACTTTAACAGAAATATACCAAGCATGAGAGCTGCGGAACCAAAAAGGTCAACTAGGTCCAAGCAGTACAGAACCAAAATAACATACCCGGGAAAAAAGGTCTTCCCTCATCCATGGAACCAAATATTTCCATGGCCAAATATCCAGTGTGCTTACTCCTTTAGTCTTTGAACGTATACGTCTTGCCATTTGTGTTGCAGAAGTTAAGTTGGGATGTACCAAAAACCTAGCAGCTACCTCTACCGAAAATTCGTACGTACTAAAAACACGGTCAACTGGATCCCTAAGTATTGTCACTACTGATGTTCTCTCCCTGGGAAGTTTGGACATCATGCTATAGTCATCATGAGTAACCAACAACCTGCAATGTCGCTTTCTGCAAAGGGTACAGAATTAACACCTATTAGAAATGCAAATATATGAAAAATAAAGAAAGGAATAGGTAAATGTAAGGGCAACAGACTATTATAGATCTGTAGGCCTGCAACTTAGTTGCTGACTTCAGGCTTGGCATTACTTTTTAAAATGCAAGCCTAGTGAAAGCAAATATGATACCCTTGTGAAGTAAGTTTCTATGAAAATTTACGCCTATCAGTCAAAAAAAAAAAAAGTGATGCTGTAACAATAAATCATAAACCCTTCCCCTTTCCAAGTTTATTTTCCATATAAGAACAGCCTTCCTGTAAAACTAACTCAACACAATTCTAGCCGCTCTAGCATAAGGACATCTGAGCTGTAAGTCTATCACACGTTTGTAACAGTTCAATGCTCAATTATAAAAATGGTATAAACCTTGAGTTTAGTGGTTCTTTGTTAACCAAATTATTTGAATTCTGGAACTCACTGAACTGGAAATGTCAAGAACAGAAGTTAGAAAAGAGAACACAGTATCTTACCTAGGATCAAATCGAAGCTTATCATAAGATCGAGGACATTCCAGAGAGCTATAGTACAGCTTTCTCAAGAAACTGCAAGTGGATATATAGCCAAAACCACGCATTAATACAGTTGTCAAAATTATGGGTGTCAATCTATAGGTTAAAAAGTTGGACTTATGTGGAATTACCAGTGGAAATACGTACGTCCTCCTGTTCTGGGGACATGAAGGAAAAACAGCAAATCCCTCAGTCTGTGTTTGTCTTCTTTAACTTCTTGTTCAAGTGAAGAAGAGGCCCATTTTTTGACAACTCTTTCACAATGACCAAAATCATTCGTAAAAGGCGAAGCATTCACTGATACAGAAGCTGTGGATGAGTTATGAGAACCCAAAGAATAGCATCCTGACCAATATAACTACCCAAGTAATGCAACGAAACGAACCAAAAGAAAACAGAAAGAAAGTAACCAAAAAACGATTTACTCAAGACAACACGTCTGCCATTTCGTTTGTTACTCAAATTGGTTCACATTGCATAATGTTAATCTCCAAACAATCCCACCTAAAGTGCCCGAACATATATTTAAAAACTACATTGTACGGTATTACCAAGACCAAAAGAGCTAACTTGAAGACTAAAAACTAAGAAATGATGAAGAATAAATCAAGAGCAAGCATAAGAGACATAAATTGTGTTCAATACATACCGAATCCGAGAAGCAACAGCAGGATAGAGAATTTCAGAGTAAGATCCATACGCCTTATTCCTATTCTCCAACCACTGCTACAAGTAACAAATTTAACAATATTCAAAGTTGGCATCTTTCAAAAGAGTTCAATAAAAACATATATATCAAATGAAAAAAGAGTTCTATCAGCACACCTTTAAACTAATTCTATTTGCTTTGCTTGTGCAAAATTTTCCCAGAAAAATCTCTTCTTTTCCTACCAACCAAACAGGATTAGAACCCAAACCCCCAAAATTCAAAACAAAGACCAGACATTTCCGGAACTACAAAGCTGAGATACGGAAATATGCAAACTTATAAGAACCCACAAAATTGAAAACCCTAACGACAAGAAAGGAGAGCGAAAAAAGGGGGGCAATGGAACAAAATTCGATACCTGTATCGAAACCGGGGGTGTTGTGTTCATAAAACGGTGTTGGGAGTGTAGCAGACAAACGGAAGACGATGAATGAGGGATGAGGGCCCCACCTTTCAGAACCTTCCCGAGATCCTGAAAAGGCCGGTCGGTCCCACCCGGATTCAAATTTTCTCAGCAGCCAAACACCCCGATTTTCTCAGGATTTTGTTTCTCTCAAACTCTCTGCGGTTGTGAGTGAGGATGGTCATGCAAAAGATACAGTGTATGATGTGTCTATCTGTGCGTGTGTCCGTATAATTGTGCGCGCGCGAGACTCCAAATGGAAAATTTCGCTGTATGGAAGGAATTGAAATATTTTGTCCTGGCGCAATCTGTTCTCCAGGGGCAAACTCGTCATATGAAAATTTTAGAACACCATTCTTCTCATTACAAAGCGATATTTTACTCTAATTAAGATCGAATATTTTAAGAAACAAACATAATATTCGTGATTTGCTACGTCGAGACCCAACTATAATTGGTCTTGTAAACGATAAGCATCATGGCTATGACTCTAGTTATGGTAGCCATAGCCATAGGACACGACCACCATTATATTGATCAGGGTGACCGTGACATTGTTGTCTAAGGATTCATTAATTAACATTGATAATATTGTAACTCATTTACAATAGAAATAAATATGAAAACTTTTAAATTCAAGATTGGTAAGAGATGTTATATTTGTTATAGTAATAGATCAACGTTCATAAAATTTAATCTCAAGACGTTAAGGGATATTATGTTGTTTTATTTACAAACTGACGTTCATGAAATTTAAACCGAAGATGTTTCATCGAACTAATTAAGCAGAACAAAATTGTGGGCTTAATTAAACATCTGAAGGCCAAAATGACTAATATCCCCAGGCCGAAAGGCAGGTTAAGAAAAAAGATGATGGTTTTTAAGTTGGAAGAGTGGGGCTGAGGTGTTGGTAGTGCGACACAGGGTGTAGCTCTCATAGTTGGACAATGGGGACACGGACTAGGATTCTCTTCCTATTTTTTTTCATTTTCTTTCATTCTCTCTTTTCATATTTTCTATTTTATCTTTCTCTTTTTATAAAAAACTAATATAAGATGTTGATGTGACTTAATCGTTACCGTTCAAATAAGAGAGGAGATAATTCTATTCTGATGTACTCTGGTCTGGTTGGTGTGTGTGTAAATATGATATGTGTTTGTATGGGGGTGGGGGCCCAAAGAAGAGTGGAGCCCTCTGCCTATCCCAACACCCCACATGATGTTTTGTCACATGCTAATGCTAATGCAATGCTCCTTGTGCCATTGTTTCTTTCATTTTCTTATTGCTACATACATCCTGTGGGAGTGGGAGACCCATCAACTTTACAGCTACTCCGCTACTTATATTTTTATAATTAATTGAATGATCTTGGTCTACTGAAATTTAATATTCAAGTTGTCAAAATAAATTTTGAATTTAAATTTCATAGATGACAATTAATTTAGAAAATTGTTATTGATACTTTTAAAATTTTATTTTGCACTCTAAATTTTCTATAATTAAAAAAAAAATACACTTGTAAGGAGTGTATAATGAGATTTTTGGAGTACTAATAATAGTTCCCTTAATTTATTGGCACTTAATTTTTATTTGGTTAGAGACTTAACTTTTATTTGGTTAGAAAACATTTCTAAGTTCAAAAATTATGAATGACAGTTATCAAAGTTAGTCTTAATTGAAGATATTGAAGATAAGTGTACGAAAAATAAAAGTATTTATAACCGTAGTGATAGTGTGAATGAGCCACTAGAACATGTACAAATGGAATATGAGAATTTCATGGAAAGTTTAAGTTTCAAAAAATGTACAAAACAAAGTTTGAGTTTTCAAAAAAAAAACAAACAAATCATGTAATGTCATCACAAGTTAATAACCTTACCAAGATCATCACAACCACCACACCCGCTAGTATCATCGCTATCACCATCACCATCTTACAAAAGTCGTCATAATTACCACTCATTATCATCATATCATCATTGTTGAACATCTTCGTTTCCTCCACCACTGCCATCGTCAAGACCGCCGCTGCCGCCATAATTACCTTGAACACCATTTCC
This sequence comes from Pyrus communis, assembly GCF_963583255.1. Taxonomy (NCBI): domain Eukaryota; kingdom Viridiplantae; phylum Streptophyta; class Magnoliopsida; order Rosales; family Rosaceae; genus Pyrus; species Pyrus communis. Next base: position 18,234,364 of record NC_084810.1, on the reverse strand, counting down.
GCCACCATCCACTATCATTGCCGTCACCACCACCACCCGAATAACCTTTTCCATGACTCATACCCGACTCCCTTTGCAATTGTTGTCACCACTACCCCACTCACAAAACGCATATTTCCTGTTTCTTTCATTTTCGACACACTTTTCACAATTTTCCTTTTTAGCTTGAACTACCCGACAATATTCTCAAACCTTTAAAATGCAAAATTTTGCTTGTCATTTTCGTTTACCAAAACAATTCTTACAACACAAATTCAAAAATATTACCACCATAGATGCCTTTTATGCACTCATTAGGGGCAGAAAGGGAGTTACGAAAGGAGAGGTGTTACAATTAGCACTGGTTTGTGTGGAAGATATTTCACTGTACTGATTTTGGTATTTTAATAGTTTCATAATAACTTCAATTGATTTGTGAATTCTATGAAGATCATCTCAAACAATAGACAAGAAACATTTGATAATATGATGAAACCAAAAAAAAAAATGAATCGAAGAACGAGCATCAATGAGAAATGCCATCTTTACAAAGGTGAAATATCAAATCCTAATGAAATCTACAATGCTTGCTACGCCGTGTTCCCAACATCGAATTGAATTGATTGAATAAGAGCATTCCCGATGAGGGCTCTATCCTCCATGAGGCTACAACATTTCAAGCTTTAGCAAGAAATTTCATCCCTAATGAGCCAGAAAATGAGGCTAGATCCACCACCGGGGCTAGCAACTTTGTTTCTTGGGTAGCATAAAATCGGGCTACATCTAGCCCCAAAAAACAGTGGGTCTCACAAAAAAAGTAGCGACCCATATGAGAAAAATTCTATCACTCTCCCTCCACTTACAAATACACTTATACTCACCTTTTTATTTATTTATTATTTTTTAATTCTTTTTTCTTACTTATTTTCTTTCAATTTGGCTAAAATTGTGGATGAAATTTCAAATTGATTTAACGTTCACAGGCATTGGTGGATGAAATTGTGGATGAAATTTTCAAATAATTTTTTTTTCAAAATTGTATGATACTAATTTACCAATTGGTGCTAGGTAAATTGTTGTGCTATACGTGAAAAATCAAATTATTTCATAGGGCGAAGTGGGGATTTGCTTTTTTTCAACGGATGAGATTGAGATAAGAAAATCTAATCCAATGAACAATTGATAAGTGATTAAATCTAACCTTGTCACATTTTGAACTTTTTAGTTGAAAGGTCCATAAAAAAAAAATATTAAGATAGCACGTCCAAAAATCAACTTAATAAAAGCTCACACCAAAAAAAAAAAAACATCGCCTAATCAAACCCGAAATATATAGCCCTTCATTGGAAGAGATTATTTTATAAAGCCTCAAAGATTCCTTGGAGCTCTAAAATGGGTTATATCCACCATTTTCTAGCCCCATATAGAACCCCTCGCTGGGGATGCTGACCTCTGCCAGTAAGTTTGCAGAGAAGAACCAGCCCTGAATTTCCGTTATCTAGGCTTTATGTTCAATTCAACAGTATGACAATACGGATGTTACCACGGTTGAACTAAAACAGCCTTGGAGGCATCAAGGTGGTTAAGGCGGCAGGCTCCAAGAAGAAACTCCGGAAGCTCCTCTGGCGTGTTTGCCTGAGCAACAAGCACCGGAAGTCAAGCATAAAAATGGAATAAGTTGTCAAGGGAAATCGATTTTTCTAAATAGTTAAGAGTGCATTTTAGGCAACATTTAACGTGCACATGAATATCTTTACCTCTTTAGATAAGAAACAAACTGATAACATGGATGTTTACCTGTATTAAAAATGCCAACTCAATGACCAGATTGTTTAGGTACCCAATGCAAAGACTAACCACGCCCCTGGCAAGGGTGGATGATCCGACGTCGATACCAAGCTGAATGATAGCCAATGATTTCAGAATTAGCATGTATTAGATAAATTTGAACAAACGGCGTCATTTTATTACTACAAATTTGATTTGGCTGCATGCAGGCAACAATAATATTTGTGAAGTATAAAAAACTACCTCAACTATTGGTATCACGACACTTTCATACCTCATCTTTTTAAAATGACAATGTCATACCTCATCTTACGAATTTGTGCCAATATCATATCTCTGTTAGTTTTTCTATTAATTTCTCAGTTAAATGCTGACGTGGCTTGATTCATGACCCACTTTCTATTAAAAAATTATTAAAAACTAAAAAAAAATCATTTAATATTTTTTAAATATTAAAATAATACAGAAAAGTTATAAAAAAAAACCAAACAAAACTTCCCCTCTGCGCGCTTTGTCCCTTCCACCCCCCCCTCTCGCGCGCCCTCTCTCTTCTCCCCCATCTTCATCTTTTTTCCTCTTCTTCCCCTTATCTGCTACAACCTAGAAAAAAGAAAAAAAGAAAAGAAAAAAAAAACCAATTGTCTTCCCCCGCACCCACCCTCTTCCCTCCTCTACACACCACTCTTTAAATCCAAACCCATTCCCCCCATTTTCTCTGCGCCCAGGTTCTCCACCCACGGAATCGGCCTGGCCAACGGGATCAGGGTTTTTTTTTTTTTTTTCTTCTTCTTCTTCTTCTTCCTCCTCCTTCTTCTTCTTTTTGGGTTATAGGGGGTTGGATTTGTTTTTGTTGGGGGGGGGGGGGGCCCGACGAACTGGGTTGGGGTTTTTTTTTTTTTTTTTTTCCTTCTTCTTCTTCTTCGAAGATTAAGCAGGGAAGAAAATGAAGATGGGGACAGAGAGAAGGGGGGGAGGGGGGGGTGGAAGGGACAAAAGGTTTTGTTTTTTTGTTTTTTAACTTTTCTTTATTATTTTAATATTTAAAAATATTAAATGATTTTGTTTTTAGTTTTTTTAATATTTTTTTAATTTTTTAATAGAAAATAGGGTCTGGATCAAGCCACGTCAGCATTTAACTGACAAATTAACGGCAAGCTAACGGAAGGTATAACATTGACACAAACTCGTAAGATGAGGTATGACATTGTCAATTTTAAAAGATGAGGTATGAAAGTGTCGTGACACCAATGATTGAGGTAGTTTTTTGTACTTTATTGTTTCTGCTTCAATAATTGTTTCTTCAAGTTTACCTCCAAGTAGTTTTTCCCGTGGAAATAATTGATTTTAAATGCCTGACCGATGAGGCACGCTTTGTTTCCCACACTCTGCTTCACAATCCATGGACCCTGAGGACAGAAGTAACAGTTAAAATTTAATTGATCTTAGACGGAGAGAGAAAGGTTTAACAGAATTAAACTTAGTTAGAGATCAAAATACTTGAACAACACCAGTAAAAGATGCATTTTCTTTTCAACAAGATGACGGGAGAAGACCGAGTATGCCATTCCAACAGGATTACAGCAATCATTGCATGTACCAACCTTAGATATGTATGGTATCAGCTTAAACCTTGAATTTCTATAGGCGTCATCCCCCTTGATAAAACTCTCTAGCAAGGGTGTATCTTCAACTGGAGAATTCATCATATAGTATAGTGCCAGGCTATATGTAGTTGAGCTTGAACCTGGGATCTGAGTCAAAACAGATAATTTCGTAAATATTGATAGGTGACAGGCAATAACATGCAAATAGTAATAATAGGAAGAAAAAAAAAATCATATAAGATGGATTTTACCCGAAAGTTCACAATGAAGAAGAATTCTCCCCTACCCTGTGCCGCATATTTCTGCAGAAACACAAGATTGTAAAGAGTGTGTAAATTACATTCGTCCTTTTCTTAATTCTATGTTTTCAGTTAACCCTATATGTGATAACTGGCTAGGAAAAATCTTAGCAATTAAAGAAAAAACCACAAATCCTCAGTTAAATAATGACCTGAACAATGCTCCCTGGGCGACCTCCAAGATCATCTTCACACTTGTCAGATTTTAGCCAGTCCGCAGCTACCATTTGCATCAGCGTGCCCTTAGCCTTGACCTGAACAAAAGAAAGCAGTGAAAGATAAGGACTAGAAACGCAGGTTAAAACTCCAACTGCCAACTGACGTATCAGCAACATTCAAGAGGAGAAAGAAAAAGAACATTTAAAGAGCCCTGGACTAGAAATTCCTATGAACTACAGTTGGAAACTAATATTATGGAAACTTTACGCTTATTAACACCATGGTTGCTAAAGGAAACTGATATTGAAAGAAATTTCACAGCCGACACCTAAAATTCATTGATCATAAAGCAACACATAAATCAGCATACCAAGAACATGCAACCCAAATCAGCATTCAAAGGATATACAACCTCAAAGCTCGACTGCAAACCATTTGGTAATTGGTATGATGAACATAATTGTAAAACGTGAGCAATTTTTTCCAAAAAATCATGCTAGACAACTATATCTAAGACATTTCTGTCCAAACCTTCTTATGGTCTTCCAGATGACTTTTGCCACGAATTAGGAAAGTAGAAGGATCTGCTGAAGTCCAACTGGAAGCCAAATTACAAGCTGAATCTTTTGGAAGGGTAGACCCATAGTGGCAGGTAATGTCTTCCGTCGCCATCTCTTGTAGGTCCACATAGCCCCTCTTCTGAACTGCAGCACACAATCACACAGAAAACTAAATCAACAAGGGCGATATACAAAGGCATAAAATGTTAAGACAAAAATATTAAACACCATAATAACCTGCAAGATCATGCAATCTTTTCACAAAACCAGCAGCAGTTGACAACTTGGGATGATGTATGTTCTGCAAGGTGCAATCAGAGCCAAGTTAGAAACTCTTAGAATACGAAATAATTGTTGGTCCACATCCTAACCGCTTAAGCAAACTAACAAGCTTATCAAGGTACGAAAGCAGAAGATCCTGAGCCAAAATCCCAGCTACCGCAACCTCCTAATATAAGTTATATAACTTATATTCCACATGTTGGGCTCTAAAGGTTGAAGACCCACATGTGAAGAGCATAGTAGAATACGAAATAATTGTGGGTCCACCATCCAGATGGCAAACCAACAATATAGATACAAGCACTAGTGTGGAACTTTAGAAGGTAAAAAGACATGAGAATAAGCCACAAATACAAGTAACTAAGCAGGTCAAGATTTCTATAACAAGTTATGAGCAGTGCAGGATGTAGTGGACTGAACTATGGAAGACTATGTACAGAGGTCGACGTGATGATGTTTTGGACCCAAAATGAGTTTTTATGAAAATTGTATACACGAGAGGGAGAGAGAACATTGGTGGCAACACACAAGAACCACCTAGTAACCGCGTAGAAGTAAAGGAGCATAAAAGTGGAATGATTGTCTAAATGTCACAAATTTATGCCCACATCGTTTACCTGTGAGTGCATTTCTGAGCCAAAATCAGGAATCCAGTCAGTTTCTGATTGATCACTGTATGGTGGTTCTGGCACATCAAAGAATTCATCAGAAGCATCACTCAAGCTAACAAGACTAGAATGTTCGGAAGGTGCTTTTTCTACTTCTTCAGCAAATTTTTCCTTCGTCCTCCCATCCCCAATCACTGTTGGAGCATCAGCCTCACCTTCCCCTTCATTCTGTTGCAAACTAAAGTTTCTCCTTAGCTCTCCCAATGAAAATTCTGAGGACGAATAGTTTCCTTGTGTTCTGAAAAACTCCCGTAGTGCTACAAATAAATTTATTCTTTTGATTCAATAAGTAGACCTCAAAATAATGTAAACAATGAAGAGCTTTGTAAATATATAAAGCTCTATCAATCAAGAGTATAGAAATACCAGCAACTCTCCCTAGCATTTTGATGGTCATAGATTGGGCTGAAGAGCTTTGTAGATAAGATTTCCAGAATTTCCAATCAATAGCAAGCATGTGCTTCACAACTGATTGTTTCCCTTGGTTCAAAGGGGTTATAACATATCCTCCACCTGCAAAGAGTGGTAAATGTCTCAAAATCTTTCCATTATTAACTTTCAAATTATGCACCTCCAGCCGAAAAGATCCACTAAGCAATAACCACTAGAACTCACAATAAAATCTTGAACAGGCAGTTGTACAAATTAAATTTAAACTTAAAACAGGAAGTGGAAGGAGAATATAGTTTTTATCAACTCTGGATGTATCACAACCATAAAAGTTGTACCTATCCACACTAATATGCACCAAAGTTATAATACTACCACGTTGACGCTGTATCAAGTTCAACTCATGCACATACTCTTGTACGCGAGACACACACACACACACGCGCGCAAATTCGTTGAAGGAATGAATACCCCAATGCTTCTTACTCATATTATTAAACGTCCAAGCTCCGGACAACTATCCTATATTAAACACTTGTAAAGTCTAGGAGATTTATAAATATGTAAAATCTAAGCATACATTACTTTTAAGGCAGGCACGGACGTAGCCTTTCTGCGGTGGACACCTCTTAGGAAACACAGAATGGTAGAGAATAACTGTGAAAGAAGACACCAAAGGAAGCTAATTTCGGTATCAATATACTTTTAAATGTAAATGCAAAAGAGAAAGAAAAAAAAAAACAAAATACAAAAAAAAACCACCATTTCAATACTACCATATGTCCCATCATCTTCCCTTCTCCAATAACGCCGCAACAATAGATCTCTTCGCTTCATTCCCCTGCAATATATGAAATGTTGATTTTGTAACTATAAAAAGAAACACTTACACAACTGCTTCAGAACATAATTCAAAATTATTGTAGGCAAGGGGCCTGACCATGGTAACCAATCGCTGTATAACTGCTTGTGAATGATATCCGTATGACCATCAAGGTGTTCAACCACATTTCCCTTGTAGAAACAGAAGTCCCATCTACAACATGGTTTATCATTGTTAATTTCAATTACAAAAATGCTTCATACAAGGCAATTTGGATAAGAAATTAATGGATACATGTATAATACAGATATGGTCAAGAGGAGTAAATACAAAGACAAAAGGCAGACCACTCACTACATCATATAGGTTACCGCTTCAACGTTCAAATGAAACCACTGGTAATATAAAGGCTAAGGAGTTATGATGGAGATCATGATGTAAGCCTAGACAATTTGTACACAAAGGCACAGGGTGTAGTTTATGCCTCATCGTTTCTAACAATGTATAGGGGGGTGGGTGGTTGGTCTTAAGTGTTTTAACATAATGTTTGACTTTATTAAAGTATTTTGAGCTTCCATATTGGATTTGTTTTGGAGCTTCCATTTTCGGATTTGTGCAGCATCATTGCCATTGTGTTGGACACTTTTTTGAGCTTGAAAATTTCAAACAATTATAGTTTCAGTTTCAGATTAGTTTTTCTCATCTTTGGTTTCCACAGTCTACATAAAGTTCTCAACAAACTTACTCTGATCTTGAGGGACCAAGGGACATAAGTGTCTGGAAAATGCCTTCTGAAGTTCCATCAACAACACCCACAGCCATTATGGCCGGATGATCGTCCCACTGCTCATGGTAGGAACATAATCAATAGAACGAATCTTTCATACAACCAAGTAGTGAATATTAAACCTACCAACCTTCCCATGAGAATCCCTATCTTTTGCTTCTTTAAATAGTCGTAGACCTGTATTACAGTAACAAAGTTCAGCATGCAGATTCACTACTTCAAAATGCAGAGAGGAGAATAAACAAAGTTCAGCACACAGTTTCACTACTTCAAAATGTACAGAGGAGAATAACTCTTACCATTCTGACACCCGAAAATTGTCCAAGGTGAAGGAGCAATTACATCGGATGTCACAGCATCGGTTTGTGTAGAAGAACAAAGGCTCCAGTCTATAGAATTAATGCGACTTCTACTACTAGATACACCTAGTCTGCGTGCATGAATACTTTAAAAGTACCCAGAAGAAAAAAAAAAAAAAAAAAAAAAGAAAAAAGAAAAGGGGGAAAATGAAAAATCATATCAGAGCCACAAAGATAAACCATAGCCCACGACCAGTTTACCAAAGCCACCAAGCATAGTTAAACAAAGTTACTTCCAAATGAAAAAACTCGCACCAATGTGCATGATGAGGTGAACAAGAAAACTAAATAAGAGCAGTAGATAACAAAATATCACACCTAAAGGACTGCCATATGCTATTGGAACCATGCAAAATATTATCGTTTAGATCTGGACCACCCTGCATACATGCATAGACATTAGACTCATATTTAGCATAATCATCTACAGTAAATTACAAATACTGAGGATTTGAAAGTTAAGACCTGTAAAGCGATCTCTTGAAAGGAATGAATCCACCTTGCTGCTTCTTCTGGACTGCTTGCTCCCAACTACGAAATTAAAGTTTCAATATTTTGACATTAATTTGTAAGAGAAACAATTGGTTGAGGATAGTTACCATACCTTAAGTTGATCATTGTGATTTGACGTATTATACAGTGTGAAAACGAAGAATACCTATAAGTTGTACAAACAGGTGTTATATGCATATATCACTGTCGCTAAAATAATCAAGAAACATGAACACAATGCTAAATTAGGAGAGTCTGTAAGACTCATACTTCTCTTTGAATGCTCTCACGTCCATTGTCTGTCACTCGAATGCAAGAGTCTATGATAGCACTTCTTACAGGATCCTGATACACAGAACAGGTGGGAAAATATCAAGGCTTTTTTGCACTTACGCCTACCTAATAATGTTGTAAAATCTATATCACAAAAGGCCAGAAAACAGTTCTCACTCAAACTGTCTGTAGGCCAAATTATAACTCAAGCGTTCCTCATTCAGTTTGTGTTAATATAAAAATAAGCAGAAGCACAAATAATTCATTTTTTCTTGAGTTAATGATGGACATAATCCTAAAAACAACAAATGATATATACCAATTGAAAAATTCAAAAAGCTCTTTAAATGAAAAGGACAGTAGAAAAACATAATACATAATTCTCCGCACAAACTTCTAAAAGTAGGATTCAAACGGCCAAATTCCAACAAAGGCATTACCAACTTCTGCAAGCCATGGGTGTACGAAAAAGCGTGTACAAGGAAAGAAAAAAGAAAAGGCAACTGAGCCCACAAAAGTGTCAAACTACCTAATGAGTTCTTGCAAAATTCTATCAATTTTTTCCTTCTCACTTCTTGATTTTCAGTCAAGTTTTCACAGGAAGATTATTTCCTTGTACCTCAAAATAAAACTTGTCTAGTTTTTCCAAATGTATTAGTATTTCCAAAGGGAGATTTATATGTTCTTTGGAAGCGGAGCTAAGGGGAAACTCTAATAATCCCTATCACACTTACTGTTTGAAGCCCTCCATAGATGTAGTTGCATTCTAACACTCTTCAAGTATCTCATATGCTCATCCAAAGCAGTTATCATTATGTTACAGACTTTAAACGCATAGATATATTCACAAGCATATATACATTTTTAAATGTAATATATTCACATAATCAACTGCATAGTGATCCAATGAAAATTAAAGGGAAAAAAAACAGATCATTCTCCAACAAAAGTCAGTATGATCGATGCATAATTTTGATTGCTCCATCAACGGCTTTCAAACAGCACATTCCTGCCAATAACGACCAAAACTCGGAAACCATTCTATTAATACAATACTAACTAAAAACCCAAAAAGTCGCCAATCACTTGAAAACTTGCAGATAAATTTCATTAGCTTTAACTCTTGCTAGTCATTTATTTTTTCTAGAAAGGCAAAGAAAGGGAGGAGCAAGAACCTCATTGTTCGAAACGGGAACTGATTTGAAGCTTTTGAGAGAGTGGCCTTCAAGAACAAAGTAGCGTTTGCGGGAGTACTGTAGCCCAATCCGATTCGAACGAACGAGATAAAGCCAACCCTCCATTCTTTGATCGGTTTGCGACATACCCATTTTGCTTAACCACGATCCCCGATAAACCCACCTCTCAAATTCGATCACTTTTCAGTATCTCAACATCCATGCAGAATCTTGGGCTCCGTTTGTGTGTGGGTCGGAGTCAGACCCGGTTCGGCTCGTTTAATAGCAGTGGAAAGAGAGATTTGAGTGCGGATGAGATAGCAGTATGGTGATCCTCCGAAGTTGTCAACTCATTCAAGCTATTGAATACAGATAATCGTGGCGTTCGTCTTTGGAAATGTACGTGGGATTCTCTCTTTCCCACTCCTTCTCTCTGTTAAAGCAACTGAATGAGTGCATATATGAGACAAAAACTGCCAGGCAAATAAATAGTAGTATTAGTACGTGGAATTACTGATTTACCCTTGGATTTGAATGGACTTTTGAAATTCTATTATTATATACTAGTATATGAGCACACATAAAGTGTGTGAGAAAATTTTTTATTTTTGTTTTTGAAATAGAAGGAGAGAGGAAGAGAGTTTACATTTTTGACCTATATTTCTTATTCATGTTCTATTTTAATTAGAGGGTTAAACTGATTATTTTATAGAATTTTTATTAACAATGAGTATTTTATTAATTACTAGAGATTATACAAGAAAATGTGAGTGTGAACTTACGTTTTTTTGTTGTTGTTTGTGTATTTCCCGCTCAAAGGTGGAAAGTTAGTTGTCAGAATATATTTTCTTCTTTTGAATTTAGGTTTTGACATCAAGCTAAAAAATTTGCAAAATTAACATTAGTCTAAGGAAAATTCTATTTAAATCCATACAATTTTTACACGCAACTTAGTTTTATATTGAAATTTCAAATTTATCTCACAATTCTCTTCCTACACTCGAAAAAAAAGGAAACCCAAAGATTTTAACCATCACTACCTAACCTCGACCTTTGCCCCGCCACACAACAGCTAAAAAAAAGGAAACCCAAAGATTTTAGCCATCACTACCTAACCCCGACCTTTGCCCCGCCACACAACAGCTGCCCCTTCCACATAGTTCTTCTAGCATGCTCGAGTTTCGCCGAAACTGTGGACAGTCAAATCTAATTGCGTTGGACCATTGAGTGTGTGATATATTGTTTATAATCACAATGTGAATATTATCATATTTTTCTTTGGGGTCTTTTTAATGGTGGATTGTTATGGGGATAAGGGTGTGTATGAATAGTGGGTCGAGATGGGATGGTCGGAGGTGGTTCTCCTAATTTTCACTTTGTAGGTGGTAGGGGAGGTGGCAATCAAGGGTTGAAGAGGGGTAGAAACTGGTTGGGGTTTAGAGATGGGGTAGCCAAAGTTATCTATTCATACTCTACTTATGGTAAAATTTTTGCCCATCACCTTCAAGAGATGGTGATGCTCACACTCTACTTAGTACCGTTGTATGAGTTTAAATTTCGAGATCTGTGTAGTACATAGACACATATCTCAAATTTAAACTCATCTAATGATAATAAGTAGGGTGATGAACATTACCAACACTTAAGAGTGGTGAGTAAAAATACCCCACAACATTGAAATAATTGAGAAACGTAGAGAAAACGAAAAGAGGAGATGAATTTTAGAGAGACAGTGAAGTAATATTTGTTTTGTGAGGCTGTTTCCAAGGGGGGCGAGACACAAAAAAACCCAAAATTTGCGCCAAGTACCTTTCCAAGGAATGTATTTTTGGGGTGAGAATTTTGAGATTTTGGGTTTGAGGTGCAAATTTGGGCCCTCTCAGTGCGCAGATGGATAAAGAAACAAGTGGGTCGAGGACCCTAGCTTGTCTACTGCAACATGTGAAGACCAACCCACGTGGGTCCCGTCAACAGATGCAACATGGCAGACGAGTCTCTGCGGGCGAGCGCACGTAAAGCATGCTTTCTACAGTCCAAATTACGGCACTATTGGCATCCAATATCTGGCACACCTCCGAAGTTTTGATCCAATGTGGCTCGCTTAGCTACATCCCTTTTTAAATCTCACGACTCAAATCCAATTCAATTAGTTCTAACGGTAATAAAAAAGATCCAACAGCAGAAATTTAAATCCAATCGTCAAAAGAATATTAACTAATTAATCTAAATCTGACCTAGCACCAAAACTCCTCCAAAACACTAAAAATACTCATCCATTTGCACACTAATCCATAAAATAAAAAAAATAAAAAATAGTTTTCTCATATATCACTACCAATTTCTTATTTCGAATTTTGAATTTTTTTACATTAAAATGTTGGTAAAAATAAAACAAGATAGATTATACAAAAACTAATTCTAAAATTGTTAACAACAAATAATTTAAAGAAATACAAAAGTTTAACAAATTATAAAGTTGGGGGTGGGAATTATGTCCCTTATCATTGGAGGAAAAAGTTGACTACCCTCGTATGTACAGATGTATAGTTGAAAATGCAAGGTTAAATTTTGGGATTGATCGATCTTAAATTTCAAAGATCAAGATGAAAATTTATATAATTTCATAACTATTTGTGATAAAAAAAAAAAAAAACCAATTAATAGAGGTTAAACGGAATTCAAACTTAAGACAATATTGATGTACCTAGTTAATTTCTAAAATGACCTGTTCGATGTTTCACTTGAAGAGGTCCCAATTTTTCAAGGACTTGGCTTTTCTGCCCTCCCACTTCCCATACACTCTTATCCCCTCCTATTTTGTACGGTTAAGCCACGTCAACATTTTATATTGATATTTTTTTATAGAGATAATAAAACAAAAAATAATAGTAATATAAAATGTTAACGTAGCTTAACCGTAACCGCACAAATATGAAAAAAATGAGAATATATGAGAAGTGAGAGGGCAGAGAAGCCAGGTTCATTTTTCAGACCATCATTGATAAGAGTACATATATGTATATTTCCCAATACCCATATTGCAGTACTTTTGTCCTTTTAAATTATTGACTTCTGAAAAGTAAGAAAATAATAGTTTTAATGGTAAATAAACATAGCACTACCCTATGAAACGAATCCCTTTGATCAATTTGGTTATTTCAATACAATTTTACCATAATTGTGTTCTTCATGAATTGTTGGAATGGGAAATGGTGGGTGAAATTTTAGGCAAGTTTCTTTTTCTTCATAAATAAAAAAGATGAAAGCAAAAGCTTCTTATTTTGTTGTTTCCTTGTAAGATTAGAACGAGGTCGCTATTGCGTCACCAAGAGTACCGTTGGGAGTCCGGAAGCATCTGCAATCAAAACATGTTAATTTTTTTTTGCAGGCCAAAAAGACAGAGACGAATACCTTTTTACTGTTATATATATCACTTTTTCTTTTTTTTCTTTTTTTTTTACACTATTTCTTGCTTGGATATCCATGGATTGTCCTCATGGAATGCAGCACTATTTAACGAACTTAACAATGAGTGGTATTGTGGATTGTCGTCTGGAGAGTGGATCTCCTTCGACATGTTGCATCTCGAGTTAAAAAATTTCTATTCTTTAATTTAGTTTAAAATAGTAAAATGTCCAAAAATGATGAGTTCACAACAAATTATAATAAAACGGTAATGATTAGTGTCAATTAAGGGTAGTGATCTATTTTCCATGTGGGGTGGTAGAAATTCTTAGAAAGCTCAATCTTGGCTAATCTTATTACTATAACTGAAAACAAATGAAGCCCATTTGAGGAATAAAATATGGAAGAAAAAAAAAAGTGACATAATGATAAAGAAAGATGGAGCAAAACAAGTAAACATGGTAGCTAGATTGCTTCCAAGTTCAACTAGAAAAACCACAAGAAAATAATTATAAAATAAAATAAAAAAAATATAGCCCCTGAAGAAGAAAAGTAGTTTAAAAAAACCTCCCCCCGCCAAATGCTGCCCTTGGCTTTTTTTTTTTTTTTTTTTTTTTTGTCAAACAATAGATTTGTTAGATTAGATGTTATGTTAGCCACCGATGGCGTTGCCGTCATAGGCTTTGGAGTTGGTGGCAATCCTCCTAATCTTTTTCCTCTCTTTTCCTCCATAGGTCTCATATCTTTTAACTATATCCATCTCCTGGGTGTAGTCACTTTAATCCATCTGTCAATACAAATCTTCGTGGTTGTGGTCGATTTCTTGCTTAACCTCAAATCTAGAGCACTGACTATTGTTCTTTTGTATATGATTTTATTGTTGATTTCAAGAATTGACGTTTGTTGGAGGTGACTTGTAATGGTATTTACTTGTTGATGATTGCAAGTTCATTTTTTTACTCGCAGTGCCTTTACATCTTCAAGCATTGAAAAAAGAAAAACAGTTGAGTTAAGAATTAATTGGTTTTAATACTGTTTCGTACATTGAACTCTCTTTAGTTTTCTAGTCCATCAGGAAACAAGAGTATCTTTTTATTGCAAGGACAAAAAAAAGAAAATATGAGAATTGTGCTTTACCATTCTGTTAATTAAAATCATTTACATTAGAAGGCACGCTATGTTATTTGGTTGATCAATCATTGTTCATCTCTGAAGAAAACTAATTGGTGGTTTTAGGGTGGGTTTTATATGATTTAAGCATGTCACCAAGATTGAAGACAATGAATACCCAGCCCTCACGTCTTCATTTGAGAGAGATTTCGGGAGCGGCAAAGTCAACAGCAATTATGACCATTTTTATTTTCCATCTCATTTTCAACCTATATATATATATATATATATATATATATCTTCATATCAATACACATTTTCAATCCTTTATCCTGGATAACATTAACTATGTTCCCAAGATATATATATATATATATATAGAGAGAGAGAGAGAGAGAGAGAGAGAGAGAGAGAGAGAGAGGGAGGTTATATTAAAACTTTAGTTCACACGCTACCGCGGAAATGTCAAATAAATCACAAGCATTCAACATGAGAGAGAGAGAGAGAGAGAGAGAGGTTATATTAAAACTTTAGTTCACACGCTACCGCGGAAATGTCAAATAAATCACAAGCATTCAACATAAGTGTTAGAATAAGAAACTATATGTGTTGTAAGCATTGCACGTAGATATGTAGAAAATATGGGTAATACTAGGAAAACTAAAATTTGGTTTAGAAAGGAAGATCAAAATTTTAAACTAAATAATGTGTTACCAATAAGAAATAAACACGTTAATTAACATTTAAATAATAATTCAATCATCAATATCCATATCATTTGATTTACAAAATTTGGTTTAGAAAGGAAGATCAAAATTTTAAACTAAATAATGTGTTACCAATAAGAAATAAACACGTTAATTAACATTTAAATAATAATTCAATCATCAATATCCATATCATTTGGTTTACAAAATTACATTATCTAGAAATTATTTACATGAAACATATACAAAGTATTTACATAAAAATATATATAATAATTGTTGATAGCTTAACTATCGATTTTATTTACATATACATAGGTTGAAATTAAGAAAAGACCAAATGAAGATTGTTGTTTACTTTCACATCCTCTATATCTGCATTTGAAAAGCTATAAAATTGTTGTGTACGCATGCATGTACAATCAAAATCTTCGTCCACCATGCACTTCTTTAGGTGACATGCAAAAGGAAACAACTGCAGCCGACCAAAAAAGCACTAAAACTGCATGCATCAATTATTTCGAATTCAAAGTACGTATTCCCCTTTATACATACACTATAAATCACGTATTAAAGCTATACAACCTATGAGCTCTCTCTCATTTACTTCTCTCAAGTTCATCAAAGTCGTTTAAGTAATAAAAGGTGAAGCTACTTGTGCTCACAGCCTCACATTTCTGCGTGAAATTGCGAATATAAATGCAAAATATCCCTACGTTGTTGAGCTCCTCTTTGGTTGAAACCCAGTAGACACGAAGGACCTGCAAGTGCGACGTTTTGTCTAATAAATGACTTGGGGAAATTAAGGAAAAGCATTACCTAATATAACTCGCTATAAGTAATATTGCTATAATGAGAAACAATGTATTTGTTACACAATTTTTAAGGGTGATGCTATTCACAAATTCTTTTTTACTTTCTACACACCTTCTGTTAATTTGTCATTTGATATTCTTCAATCATTCGATCGACCATTGAAAATTGATGGGAGTGTGTGAAAAGTAAAAAGATGTGTGTGGATAGTACCACCATTTCTTAATAATTTCAAGAACACTATTTGATGCCAACGAAGGTTGGTTGAGTTGGTAATGATCGTTCTCTTTGCTAGATCAAAGCTTAGGTTTTCGTTACAAGCAATCCCTCTTGGTGGGCGAGTTGTAAAAACAAAAAAATAAGAGCTAAAACCCCTCTGTAAGTTCTCAAAGAGACTTGTGATATGCCCTGACCTCGAGATGGGTTAGCTCCCCCTCCCCCTAAACTTTAATTAACAAAAAGAACATTATTTAGCTCTTTATAGATGCAAGAATACTATTTAACTTCTTACGGGAATGAATAACAACAAGTGTTGGTGCGATCGTTTCACTATGAAATTTCTCCCTTGTTTTGCCTTTGTCATTGAGATGTGGTAGGTAGGTGCTGTAGTAGCTGTGCACAGCTATATATTAAGACATGTTGCTGTTGTGCAAGTACATAGTGAGAGGTTTTAGAGCTTTGTGGGCAACTTTGCATAAATAATTATGGATTTTTATGGATAGTTGACTATTTGACATCAAATTCAATGACATGCAATCTTCTCGACTCTTCCGAATTGACTTGATTGGGCTGGCTAGCTAGCAAGCTCAAAGGCTATCGAGCCCATCTCGGAGCAATTGCCAATCAACTTATTGGAGTTTCTTTGGCATTCATGTTCCATACCTTCCTCCACAATCATACATCCATTGTGTTTTATCTTGGCTGGCAATTGGCATGCTAGTATATTGCATGTTGACAAACAAGACTAATGTTTGAAAAATGTGTAAGCGGATGCGTTCGGGGTTTAGTCTAGCCTACCTTTTAGTGCTACACGTCTCATATGGCCTGCAAGACAAGACTCATTAATGTTTGAAAATGTGTAAGCTGATGCATTCGGGGTTTAGTCTAGCCTATCTTTTAGTGCTACACGTCTCGTTTGGCATGCAAGACAAGACTCATACGACAAAGAAAGCTAACTCTAAAACGTCTTTGTTTTGTACACGACATAACTTCCCAAATTAGGTCAACTAAAATAACTGCTTGAACTGGAACTTAAGCCAAGATTGAGGATTTTTTTGTATGTTTAGCTCTGGTTTGGTACTGATGTGCTTTTGAAAAAAATTGGTATAAAAAAAAGCTGAGAGCTTTTTTATATTTGGTAAACATTCAACTTTAACTTTTTTTTCTTCACATTTTTGGGTGAAAAAAGCCAAAAACACAAAGCTGCGAAACTCAGGTTTGAAAAATTGGTTTTTTTAGCTTGCCCAACTTCTGCACAAACCGATTTCGCAAGAGGTGCTGAGGCCTTTAATGAAATTTTCCAAACCCAAAATGACCTCTAGCAATTAAATAAATTATACATTATACCCGTCGACTTCGTTGTCAACCCTGCCACGTCTTTCTTCCATCCTCTCACAATTGTTTATAAATAGTTTATATAAATCTTACAAATGTCATAATAAAAGAAAAGATAAAAAAAATTATTATATAATATTGAACATCGTATCTTTTTTAGTCATTTTACACATTCGCAGCGACTTTACATAAAAATTTACCAAACACTTTAACACTACTTTTTTTGCTATAAGCACTTTTACAAAAAAATTTACCAAACACTCTACTGTTTTATTTCATAACTGTTTATTCTCGCAGCACAATAGAAGCAGTTTTTTTTTTTTTAAAGCACAACAATACTAAACTAACCCTTAAAGTGACATATTGTAGAGTTTTTATTGGTTACATTTTTAGATAAAGCATCATGATTAAGATTTAATGGCTTACAAGTTATGGAATACACGATACTCTAAAGCATAATGAATTTTTGCTAAGACTCTAGTCAAGAGTCAAGACAACTACTCCAAAGAAAAACAAGTAGCGTAGAGGAACTAGAGTTTGATGTTTGAACGTGTGTTTATTCATTCCAAATGTTCAGTGAGAGTAGATTTTATATTATATATTTAACCATATTCTTAGTATATTTTGGAAAAATTTTGATACTTTGAATTGTATTTTCAATATAGGACTGTCAACTTTTTCTGGAGCAAAACATGATCAAATGGACAAATTTTGGAGTAATTCTAGTTGGAGGACGTTCGTGAGTCAATTAGCTTGATCGTTCAAAATATGGCGACAGAATAAAGCAGCAGTGCGCGGTGCTGGAATAGTGACGTTTTGGGCTTGAATTATGTTTTTGGAGCGCAAGATGACATCTGATGGGTTCATGGCCTTTTAGAGATGTGTTTAGAATGTCCTGATCTTCAAAACAAGCTATTATTGACACACCTCGACTGAAATCAAGGCGTGCTGGCCGTCACGTGAGGGTGACGTAGTCAAGTGCACAGTGTGGAAGCAAAAAAAAAAAAAAAAAAAAGTTCCGAATAAATACAAATCAACCTACTAAACAATCTAGTTAAAGTACAAGTGCACGTTTAAGTGTGATAACAAAGTCAGAGAAAAATAACCTAAGTGCAGTCCAGAGAAACAAACGCTAATTAAACTACATCCAAATGTGGTCCTACACTGGTGATAATCTGTTAGAGATGCCATGGATTCCCCGTCAGCCACCAAAATAGCAATCCAAACTAAAACCTGGAAGGGCGCAAAACAGAAAGTGTGAGTGGGTAAAAACAAAGCTTTTGAAAATCATTTCATTATCAAAAGTTCTAACCCCTCGTCGTAAAACCTGTATAGTTTTCCAGAAAATAGAATATACACATATATCGAAAACATGTTCAGAAATATGCCATGTCGAATGCCTCAACATAAAATGTAAGTAACCCAGGTAATGTCAATCAATGTAAATAACATGTCAGTCGGAGTCACCTAACGTGATCTGTATGGCTAAATCTAGAGCTTAAAACCATAACTCACTAACTATACCTGCACATGAGTCAGAACCACCTATAGTGGTCTATACGGCAGGACTGGGTGTAAATAAATATGCTCAAGTGCTACGATCACGTGAAGACTGGGCGAATAGTCACGGGTCGCCTACGAGTCGGAACCACCTAAAGTGGTCTGTACGACAGGACTATGCATCTAACTTGGATCCAAGGTGAGCGTACGGTGCGGGAGGTGAACATCACATGAAGGACTGTGCCGTAACTCTAGGCGGGAACACTAATATAGGGGGTGCAGGTTATGAGCTCTCTATGCATCTCACATAACTACTACATCACAACCATAAACTATAACTTACTTGACACTTACCTGTGCGTCTGCAGCACCAAACATACATATATGTTACTACTCATGCATAAATAAATATGTAATCACTATGCATGGCATTTTAAAACATATAAACATTCAATTTCATTTTCTGGGAAAAACCACAAGTATATAGGTATATACGGAAAACCAAAAGCCCACTCACTGATATGTGGAAGGGTCGTAACCCCTGAGCCTTGAGTGACTGCGCTCGTCCTCAGGATAGGTCTCACCTGCGTGCGAAACAATTATAAAATGTCAATTAAAGCACATAACCAAAACTAGGTAATAACTTCTCATACAATGGTCAAATAGGGTGTTTGAATACACCAACGTGATCTACTCAACCTCACGAACATCCCCAAATTTTAAAAATAATTTTCCGAGGCCCCACGCGTCGACGAGTGCACGGACCTACGCGCCCCCCATGCGCGGCCACGTGACAATCACACTGACGGTGTCAGTTAACGCCGTCAGGAATATTCTGTTAAACCCTAACGGATTCCATTAAAACTGACTGATGGCCTCAGCATTTTCCGTCCAAACTGACGGAATATTTCATCTTTGTCTCTGGCGAGTAGTCGGTTGCCGGAAACTGGAAAATCTTTAAAACCTTCGTTTCTTACTTGTTTCTTCACCATTTTCTATGAAATTGGCACCAATGGAAAGCTGGAGATGAGTAGAACAACGTTATACCTGTTTGAAACCTCAAAGATCACGGGATCTTGCTGGACAAATTCGAGAAAAACCGGCCAACTCCAAAACTAGCTCTCCCGACGTCCAAATTCACCCAACGAACCACTACGAGCTTCCTGAGGACCTCACTAAGCTTCCTATAAGCTTCAAATTCCCTAAAAATCAATATTGCATGTGTGCATGAATAGTGAAAAAATCGGAGGGTTATGGTTTGACGTGAAATCGAAGGATTCCTTACCTAAATTTGGTATGGTTGAACTCGTATGGTCCTTACGAACACAATGGTACCATTTTCCACTTCGATGCGTCATGTTTGCAAGGGTTTTGAGTCCCGTCCGTACAAGTGAGAAGGAGAAAGAGAGTGTGCGATAGAGAGATAGAGCATGGGAGAAGATGATGTGGGTGTAGGTGTGTGGTCCAAATGTAACCAACCAAAACAAAAGAACACTTATTCTGATTGGGTCCAATTTCTTATCCAAAACACAAAACACACACCCAACGCTCAAGGGTAATTCCGTCTTTTCACATCTTCCATAAATTATTTCCGGGACGGGCTATCACAATTATGGGCCGGATTTGGAGGATATTTGAGGCTAAAATGTGGTTAGACTACATTTTAGGGTTTGTGCAATGGCATAACAGCATATATTGCTTTGCCGTTCTCAGTTTTAGGCTACATTCCTTTTTATGTGACTTGGAGAACAAAGAATTGCTAGGGTTTTCAAAGGCTCTCATATTTTTACATTAAGGTGTTTTCAATCATTTTCTTTATAATAATATTTTCTATGATTTTAATTATGAATATGCGTAACTAATTCGTTTTGCTAGGACGAAGCCTTGAGCCCTAGCATGGATATGTAATTTTTATCTAATTGCTTATAATTGATTGCATGCATAATTTGAATTATTGATCACTATTTTAAACTATCTAATTGTATTAATGCTTGGCCACCATTAGGATATTTAGAAAAGTAATTTGATGCAATTTTGGTCGGAAGGTTCCCTGAAATTGACGCTGGCTTCTTGTGATTAAGAATTGTAATTTCACTTAGTACTGGCTTGGTATTGAGGTGCCTTTATAAAAAGTGGGTATAAAAAAATGCTGAGCTTAAAAAGGTGTTTGGTAAGCACTTAAAAACAGTTTATTTTCACAGTTTTGGGTGAAAAAAAGCTGAAAACGTAAGCAGCAAAAATGAGTTTATTCTCACAGCACAGCAGAAGCAGTTTTTTTTTTTCAAAGCACAACAATACCAAACCAGCTCTTAAGATGAACACTATGTCTTAAGGGTTGCATGGTTTTTCAAAGGGTTTTCATAAAGCATAACGAGTCTTTCATGTTTATATTTGATCCGAACGTCCGGACGGATTACATGTTAGATATATATTCTATTTTGGAGGTTCCAAGTAGAGTATAAATTAGGAAAACCAAACCTTCAAAGTGGCATGTGTAGATCATAAGTAATTGGTAAAAATGCATAGGATTGCTAGGTGATGGTGGAACCCTAGTGCTTTTATAAATTGGTATTTAAAACTCTTTTCTTTTATCATATTAATTTAGACAATTTACTATTGGTTTTTAATTAAAATTCGTTTTTTATTTGACCCAAATTCAAAATCTATTTTCTCAATTTTTAATTCTACGTAGTTAATTAGGAATTGTTTTTACATAAATTATTAAAATAGTCTTGAGGAGAATGACCTTACATGAGCATCTATACTACAACATCTTTGTATTCTTGCAAGTATTTCATTTGATTTTGACCCTATTTGCATAGATGGTAAAAATTCTATCATTCAGCATTTACAGGGCTTAATTCAATACTAGTTTTATCATCAATAAATTAAACTTTTTTTTTTTAATTTTTTTTTTAATTTTTTGTGTTAAAGAATGCAAAGCATCACATCGAACGCTTGACTGAATTAAACATATATTTCATTTTGAATGCTTCTACTACTAACTGAATCGAAAGTTTTTGTATATAACCTCACACATATGAATGTGATTAGTAGGGATCTATTTGACTGTCTCTGAAACTTTAACACTATGATTTAGACAATGCGAATTATATTTGAGATTTACGAGAGTACTAAAATTGGGTTTAAGCAAGCATGTGTGTGGAATTTTCATTTTGTACCTCTTTTTGTTGTAAAGTTTCATTTTGTGACAACTTTTCGCGTACTATATATAACAAGTGTTTGCGCTAACCCCCCCCCCGGGGGGGGGGTGGGGTGTTTTATATTTTGGACTGACAAATTACTCCCCTGTGCAGGTTCTAGCATGGGCAGTCTAGTTGAGTTAACCAGGCTTCTCATTTATTTTGAGTTTTAGCCCAATTACATAGTGATACAACAGTCTTCAAACTTATGCAATTCAAGTGCCAGAAATAGAAATAGATTGTTCAAAAAGAAAAGAAGAAATAGAAATAGAGGAAATTAGACATAAGCACTCAAAATTTACATTTTCTAAACATTTGTGGGTTTTCAACTTTTAATCAGGGTGCTTCTACCTTTATTCATGCCATTTTTCTAATTTCCAATTAAACATTTATATATATATAATTTTTTTTTAATAAAGAAAATAAGAGTTCGTAAGAAAACAGAAATCTTCCTAAATTCATGGCATTTGAAATTATTTTTGAATTGTCTAGCAATTGAAATTCTTTTTGAATTGTCTATCAATTGATTGAGAAAACTGTGAACTAACTCCTTTTCTTTTCTTTTGTTTCTCATTTTTGTTTTTGTAAAACATGAGTCCTTATTCCAAGAAGTAGTTGTTAAGAACTAATAGAATATTTTTAGTACAACATTTTAATATGAAAACTTATATTTTTTGGGGTTACACATAATGTACCATTATATTTTTATACGTATCAAAATTAGGATAACACAACGTAACAATAACTTGGTAATTACCAATAAAGAATTACATAATGTACCTAATGTTGCAGTCCTATTAGATTATGAATGTAATTATGTAAATTCTAGTTTATCTAGGAATATCTTTGAATATTCTCTTTAGTAGTTAATATCATATTAGAGTTGTAATCCTAAAAGGGTAAGGAATTAACCTTCCCTACTACTATATAAATAAAGGCACAATGAGGTGGAACAGTGGAATAGAACACAACTCACAATTACATATCTCTCTCTTCTCTCAACTATTGCCGCACCCCTCTCTATGACCTCCATAATTGTTTAGTAAATTATGGCTATAACACATTATCAGCACGCTCTTGACGCTGCGCTAAAGAGAGTTTATTCTTTAATTAGGGAAGTATTATGTTTTAAGCATTCTTTTTATGATTAATTTATTGTTTTATTAAATTGATCTACATAATATTGATGCAATTTAATTTTTCTGTGTTGAACGTGATATAACGCATTGGAGATACAATTCTGGCTTTTCGAGAAGGATCTTTTACAAATTCAAAGGCTTTTGTTGTTTTCTGCCAATCAGGTACTTTTAAAATAAAGGAAGATATTCGAAACGACTATGAAGCATGAAAACATTCCCCATAATGCATGAACCCCTTACATTTATATTTACCTTCCAACACACACACACACACATATATTTCATATATTTGTCAATATATATACACACGTTTTATACATTACACAATTTTTGCTATGTGAAATTTGTGAGTCAAAGAATCGAAAGAAATTAGAAGCAATTAGAGTTTTTATTTTTATTATTTTTATTTTTATTTTTTTTTAACCCCTAGGATTTTTCGAAAAAGAAAGAAAAGAAAAAAAAAGGGGAAAAATCGTTGAGCCGCGCCGAAGCAGTGAGCCAAGCTGCGCCTAGCTGGCCTGAAGCCAAGCCAAGCCGTGCTGCAAAGCCGCGCCGGTAGCTGGAGCCACTCGCTCGCGCCATGCCAAAGCCAAGTCGCGGAGCTCAGAATCTGGGCTCCAGAACGATGACCTAGCCGTTGTCTTCTCGAATCGATTTGGGCCACCACCTGGTGAGCCCAATGTCCAAACTCATCACCGCCGACGACCTACAGTCGTCCTTCAACGGTATAATCAGCCGTCTCCGACGACAAATCCACGAAATTCCAGTCGCAATTTCGTTGGAATTCTTGGAGATTCAACTCAAATCTCCAATTTTTATTTGAACCTCTTCGACGTCGAGATCATTCTCCATCTTTGTGCAAAGGTTTTTCTGACAAACCCACAATTTTCCCCGGTCTCCGTCTGGTCTGTATCATCGCCATATGTGGCGGCGCCACTGTCTTGCCTGGCAATTACACGCACCCAGCAAAGCTGGGGTGCCCCGAATCAAACCCAGACCCTTTTGGGCCTTGGCCAGGCTCAGCCCACTTGGGCTTCAATTTTTTTTTGTTTTTTGTTTTTTCTTTCTGGGCATATTGCCCTCTTGACCTGCAGCCAGCCTGAAGCTAGGCTGATTTTTCCTAACAGCCCACTTGGGCTTCTTTTTGTTTCGGCCCGTGACATTGCAGCAAGCATGCAGCTTGCTTTGTAGGTTATTAGGCTACCCAATGAGGGCAACCCGAGCCCAAATTTGGGCCTACTCTTTCCTGTGGCCTGCAGCCCACATTAAATAACATATGGGCTTAGACAATTTTTTTAAGTTTTCTTCTACGATCTATCTTGAATGGTCCTGATATATTGAATTAATTAAAAGTGACCTGCAATCCATTAATCCGATAATTAATTCAAAATTATTGACCTGAAGATCACTTTTGGACATTAACGATTCAATAATTTAATTCTCTTCTTTGAACCGTTGACATCTTTTCGTAGTCCTGAAGCTCTTACACTTGAGTTCCCGAAGAAACTTAAATCAACATATTGCATTCTGTGTTTTTGCAGAAACCTCTCTTTTATGCACTAAACGTTCATAAACTAAATTGAATATGTAGTTTCAAATTTAGTGCCTTTGAAATTCAAAGTTTTCATAAAACAAATACAGCCATGAAAACTTGGCGTTTTTCATGAAAGCCATGTCTTAGAACACTAATGTTCTAACTTTGATGCTTATGGATGATTCATTCCCATAGCACCAATCACAATCTTGTTCCCTCCAATTTAGTGGATTGTCGAACCGTCATAAATTCGATTTTCCTGATTTGGACGTCTCTAATAGCAACCATTTTATGTGGGGGTACAAGACGTGAATCTCCACTTGACTATCAAGAAGTTGAGAAACCATTGTAGCCAACAATGGAATGGAAGAGCTGAATAAGCCTTTACCATGATCTTCATTCGACGACTTATACCTGAAGCATTACCCATGGAAATACTTCCCGAACGAGGATTCCATGGCTATTTGGCTCGCTTTTACTGACTGTTTAATCATGAAAGATATTGCCTGAAGCACACCATGATTATGTCCATGAATGAGTATAATTCTAAAGTTTATAAATCTGATAGAATTTTGATTAGAGAATACTTCTCTTGTCATTCTATGTTTCTAACTCGCTCTTGAAGCAGCATTGTCGAAGTTTTCCACAATCTCAGATCTAATTACTACCACAAATGTGAGAGAAAGGTATAGACTTAGTTCGGCTAGAGTCTACTTAATGGCTTAAGCCAATTCGGTCAAAGCCTACTGAATGATGATGCCCTGCTTCGGCAGGGCTGTACCCAAGGGCATGCTCTGTTTTGGTAGAGATGCACCGAATGGTACGCTTTGCTTCGGTAGAGGCCTACTGAACATACCCTTTTGGCTTCGGCTAGAGCCTATCGAACCTAATTTTGGGTCTGTCTTTCTCACAATCCAATTTCGAGTTTGTTTTTTTTACAACATATGGTAGAAGCAGGGCCTGCCAAGGTGTGGCATCATGCCCGAAGTGTGATTCTTGGCACCTAAGACCTAAAACTTCAAGAATAAGGGATAATATTCTTGAACCTCAACCCTGCATAATCTACTTATGTCTGGATGTAATAGATCATTGGTTAAGCACCAGTTCGTGCCCCTACCAATGTTGTTGAGGAGTACCATTCTAGTAGTCAATATGTGAAACTAATTTTGCTCTATCAAACATCGTTGGAAAAACATAATTTTGACATGGATGACCTTGTTGGCCGAATCCCCTCAGTAAACCATATACTTTGTGAACATTTTTTCATGTCCTTGGATTCAAGTTTGGTGTTTGGTGTTTGTTTTTCGTTATGGATAATCTTATTGATATTGTCCTTGAATATGAGTTAATTGAATCAAGTTTCTTAAAACATGTGACCGAATTCAATTAAACACCTGATTAGGTACGAATGTGGGAAAGTTAGTTGTCTGGATGAATGCGATACTACGCACACTAACTTTACACCTAAATCACATCTCTAGCAACGACTTTAGGTCTATCCAACCTGATTAAGAGCCTTGGCATGCTCCTCGTTGTATGAATGGTACTGAATTACCATTTAATAGACCTTATATTCTCCCCGTTCTGGAAGAGCGTTGTTGAGTTTTAAAGGATATTCAAGATGACAATGATTATGAATGAAACCACTGAAGAAAATAGAGTGGAATATCTTTGCACCACCTCCAAAAATGAGCCTGAAGCTTTTCTTTGGGGCTAATGGGTTGTCTCCCAACTGGGAACACACCACATGTGGCCGGTCTGGAGCCTTGTGATTAAGCAGTTTACTTGCTTTGGCACAACCATTTGGGATACTCAGGTTGAACAATGATGCTATGACGCATCTCCTTACCCGAAGTACGGATATTGTGCCTACAAGCACACTTTGCCAAGCCTGCTCATTAGGGAAATTGATTTTCTAAATCATCCCTTGCAAAGATATGAAACGACCCTCTTTTCACAATGGATTCAAGGGAATATATGTGGACTAATCCAACCAAAATGCGGACCATATAAATACTTATGGTTTTAGTTGATGAATCGACATACTAGGAACATGTTTGTCCACACACATTGTTGCTAAACCTCCTGGTTGATATTAAGGGTTTACCACCCTACTTATCCCTTAAAGTCTGGGAGACTGGATAATGCTGGAGAGTTTATATCGACAGTTTTTGATAAAGTATTGCATGTATTTTGGGTTTATAATTGAACATCGAATTCCTATGTTCACCCCAAATAGCCTTACATAGTGATCATAAAGCGCAATTTAAATGATCGCTCGGAGTGCCAAGTTTTCGGTTTCTGCCTAGGGCTATGCAATCTTATACGTAACTATGTTGGTCTGCCTTGAGGCCCATTGTCACCCGACTTATTCGACGTTACAGTTGGTTACTGGGTACGAACTTGACGCTTCATATTTACGTGATTTGGGTGTGCATTCCATGTGCTAAGTTGCACTGCCGCAACGTACCAATATGGGTCTTCAAAGAAGGATGTGAATCTTTGTCGATTATGATTCTCCTTCACACTAGCTCTCTTGGAGCCCTTGCACGCGATCTCTTTACTACTTATTTGCGGGTTGTCACTTCAATGAAACAGTCTTCTCGTTGTTAGGGGGGGATAAAAACGTCGACGTTCATGTAGAACGACGCAAATTTGTGTGGATGTTGCCTATTATGTTTCATCTCGATCCCCATACCGCACAATTATGATAAACAAGTGCGATGTATTCTAGCTTTCAGAATGTTGCTCTAGACGCATTCCTCTAATCTAGCTAAAGTGACAAGATCATATACCAGCTGCAAACATGACTACAAGGATAGACGTATTTAACTGACATTGAGTTAACATCCCTAGAAGGTGTGCCGCCCCTGTTGGATGGTTTGGACGTCCCTGTTTGACGGTCTGTTACACTGGCGGATAACCAATCAATCTGTCTTAGCCTGGAGCATGACAGATCACTCGGTTCATAGGATTCACTTCCCTAGATGAGGAAGGTCACGACACAACAATGAATCTATACTAATCGTCGTCTCAAATCATTTATATCTCATGAGATTAATCCGGATTACTCATGGGACTTGAAGTTCTTGGTCCAGTATACTAGTTTGGATGAGTTGATGGAATTGAAATGAGATTACCATCGATGATGTTTTCACTTATATGATAGCTATCGACATAAATGAAAAACGACGATATCGAATTGTGTTCCGTTGATTAAGTGACATGTAGAATTGATTGAACAACTGAAATTACAATCGCGGTTAAAATTCCTTACCAAAATGTGTTTTGGACCTATCGTTCCTACACTACCCAAGGTAGCCTTGTTGTGTTACAAGTGGGAAAGAAAATGTTATGAGATGAATGAAATAGTGCGATATGATGTATGCTTTACAGTGCAAGGTTTCTCTCAAACATTCTGTGATTGTGTGAACACGAAAGATTCCTTGAAACAAGAAACCAGAATAACGTGTACAAAACAATATTTTTGTGTTTATGATTTTGGGGTTACGATCTCTCTCAAATTTGGTCCTCTGATTCTATCTTCGTAGGGTGTAGGTTTGTGGATGAGTTGTTGATCCAAAGGGCCGTCGGGGCTTGATCTAAGGATGAACAGTTGATGAACGGATCTTCAAGGGGCGTTGGGCTTGATCTTGAAGAATGGGTGTATGGATTTCTTCAAGGGCTTTTGGGCTTGATCTTGAAGGTTGATGGATGAGCAGATCTTCAAGGGCTTTTGGGCTTAGTCTTGAAGAACGATTGGATGTGTGGATTTGTTTGTGCTGTTGATCCAAGGGGCTGTTGGGGCTTGATCTTAGGATGAACGATGAACACTTTCTTCAAGGGCCGTCGGGGCTTGATCTTGAATAATGGTTGTGTGGATTTCTTCAAGGGCTTTTGGGCTTGATCTTGAAGGTTGATGGATGAGCGGATCTTCAAGGGCTTTTGGGCTTAATCTTGAAGAACGATTGGATGTGTGGATTTGTTGAGGTTATTGATCCAAAGGGCCGTTGGGGGCTTATGCTTAGGATGAACGGATGAACACTTTCTTCAAGGGCCGTCGGGGCTTGATCTTGAAAGAGGATTTAACGAAGAACGAAGAGAGCTTTCTTGATCCTTCGGAATTCTTGGGAATTTGGATGGTTGGAAGCTTTGGAGTTTCAAAGCTTCAAGGATTTGGGGAATTCTCTTCTAATTTTGGAGTAGAGAAATGTATTTGTGAATTCCTTGATGCTTGATACCTTGATGGAGAAGCCTATTTATAGGCTTTGAGAATGAATCACCACCACAAAATATTTTTTTCCTTTCCAAGCACCATTGCCTAATTTTCCCACTTAATGCAATATTGAAATTGAAGTGGTGTAACTTATGGCCTAATTTCCCACTTAATACCATTTTAAACTTGAAGTGGTCTAACTTATGGCCTAATTTCCCACTTAACACCATTTTAAACTTGAAATGTGTATGCTTTGTCATTGCCCAAATGAGAAAAACTTGCTTTGATCCGTAATGGATTGAAGTGTGCTTGCCTTGTCATTGCCCAACATGAGAAGAAAAACTTGTTTTGATCCTCAATGGATTGAAATGTACTTGCCTTGTCATTGTCCAAAATGAGAAGAAAAACTTGTTTAATCCTTCAAGGGTATTTCTTCCTATTTTGTTGAGTCACACGCCATGTGTACAATTTGTACAACACGTGGCGTATGCCATGTATGCCTTGACACGTCAAAACTTTAATACATTGGTGAACATTTGTTTTTACTGAAATTTCGATGTCTACAAATGTCCCCACTTCAAGGCGCGTCGTAGACATGTGCTTGTCACGTGTAGAAGATGCGTTTTGAAGTCCCTTAATGTAGATGTCAACCCAAGGGCCGTCGAGGCTTGATCTTGAATTGGGCTGGAAATTTCTTCAAGGGCCATTGATGCTTGATCTTGAGTTCGACTGGAAGATTTTCTGGTTTCCTCCAATCGTTGATTTTCCACAGGCTTAGTTTTGAACTAGGCTGGAGGATTCTTTTGGTCTCCCCCGAAGGTCTGAACTTACTCCTTTTATCTGGAGTTGAATTTGATTCAAAGGTGGTGAACACTTGATTTTGAATCGGACTTGTGATTTCTTCAAGGGCCATTGAGGCTTGATCTTGAACTGGGCTGGAGGATTCTTCTGGTCTCCTCCGCTCGTTGATTTTCCTTTGTGCTACTCTTGAATTGGGCAGCAGGATTCTTTTGGTCTCCCCCCGAAGGTCTACGAGCGGTTTCAGGATATGGCAGACAAGTACGAGGTGGAGGTGCTGACCTGTTTCTTTGTTCAATCTTTCCAATTCGTATTCAATACGAATTGGAAAGATTGAAGTTTCCTTGTCCCTTCTCTGGCAGTGTATCAATCGTTGAAGATGACTACTCGAGCAACGCTAGGTAAGCAACCAGGCAAATGTTCCAGGTAGTCGGTTCCAGATCGGAAGACTGACTCCAAGTGCCGGCTGATTGCTCTCTTTCACTTTGCCATGCGAGTAATAACAGAGACAAAGGAAAAGACAGGGAAAAAACATGATATGAGATACCTTTGCTTTCGAAGAAGCGGCGAATGGATCAGCACATGTATTTGTTGTGCTTGTCTCCACATGCTTCAATCTACCGTTTCCTCCTGGGTCATCTGTACTCCAGGCATCTGGTATCTTCTTTGGGGAAGAAGAAAAAATTGAGTATTTCGAAAGGCTTTGCTGGGAGTGCGCCCTCAGAGGTGAGGAAGAGTTGGGCATTTTTTTTTTTGCAGGTCTGCCTTGCCATAAAAGATGAAGGTTGACATATATAAGGATTTCCCAATAGCAAGTGGTGGTACTGTTCCTTTACCATTGTCGACAACTGTTGGGTAATTGAACAGTAAGATTCACGCGTTCTCAACTTTGTCAGAAATCTTTGACAAAGTTGCCCGTGATTTCTGCAAAGCTGGGGTTGCATATGAAGGGTGATGACAAATCTGGAAGAGCCCAGCTTTTGAAATTCAGAGAGTGATGACTCTTCGATCCTTGAATAAGCGGCCCAGCTTTTGAGGTTCGGAGGGTGTTACCTCTTTGATTTCTGAACAAACGCTTCTTCGATTTTTGAGCAAGCGTCTCTTCGATTTCTGAACAAATGCTTCTTCGATTTTTGAGCAAGCGCCTTTTTGATTTCTGAATGGCAAATAGTAGTGCGGATGCGGCTTTGTCAGAGATCTTTTGACAAAGTTGCACGCGTTTTCTGAAAAGCCGAGAAAACGTCGCCTAACTTACGCCTTTTATCTGGCTTTTGAGATTTTGAAGAGTGGTGTCTCTTCCATTTTTGAATCGGTGGTCGTGTCGCCTCTCCTCTTTATAGAGGTATCGATTACCTCCAACATCCACATCTTGAAGGTTGCTCATTCCTGAAAATCATCTCCGGTGTATTTTGTTTTAACAGCCCCTTGAGATTTTTCTCCATCCGACCCTTCTCTTTTAACACCTTTGAAAAATGGCCAACCCATCTAACATTTGCTTAGATTTGAGTCTCAGCAGTGCGCCGCGTAAGGGTAAGGTATGGTGCCCGTCTTTTTTATCTTCTAATGGCCCTCTTACAGGTGAAGACTCCGTGATGACGGATGCAACAACAGCTGCGATAGTAGCTAGGAACCTCCTTACTCCCAAAGATAGTAGGCTGCTTTCAGGACGGTCCGATGAGTTGGCCGTTCAAGAGTCCCTCGCTCTCAGTGTTCAGTGTGCGGGCTCTGTGTCCAACATGGGCCAACGCCTGCTTGCTCGATCCCGTCAAGTGGAATCATTGATGGCAGAGGTGGAAAATCTTAAGCAAGAGATCAAACAGCTTAAGTACGAGAATAGAAGTTTGCATGTGCTTGCAAATAACTATTCGACGGGCATGAAGAGGAAGCTTGATGAGCTGCAAGAATCTGAAGGTCGGATTCAAAGTGACCGTCAAAGGCTTGCGGCTTATCTCCAGAGGCACCTTTTTCCTGGGTCATCCAGCGTTCCACCAAGTATTGAGGCCTCGAATGATCTATCTTCGATGCCTCTTGCTTCGATGCCTCCCGCTCCGATGCCTCCCGCTCCTAGAGTTTTGCCAAGTACTGGGGCTTCACGTGAACATCCTTTGTGAAATCTTCATCTTTTTTTTTTTTTTTTTTTGTACGCACTTGTAATTTCTCGGAGATCAATGAACATGCTTTATTTTATTTAGTGTATTGTGCTAAATACAGATAAAACATATACATCACCAAGATGTGTTATTTCCCTTTATTTTATTTTATTTTTATTTTTATTTTTTTATTTTGATGATGTGACTGTACTTGAAGTTTTGAAGTTTCAAGTTGCCTACGTACCCTTGGTTGAGGAGGGATCAAGTCATGACGTAGTTCAAATGAGTGATGGTTTTTTTTTTTTTTTTTTTTTTTTTTTTTGATGATTTTGCCGTACACAGTTTATGCTCTTGCGGGCCAGAAGCGTTGGTTGTCGCCTTTTAGGCTCGTGCGAACGAGGAGCTTTGGTTGTCGCCTTTTATGCTCATGCGGACCAGGAGCGTTGGTGCGTTTGTTTTAGGGGTAGTAGTGCTTCAAAAATCTGCCGTTGATGGGGCCGATCTTCAACCCGTCTTCTGCCATGATTAAGTAGGCGCCATTGGTGTAGATCTCTTGTATTACGTAGGGTCCATCCCACTTTGATGTGAACTTGCTTTTTGTCTTATGTGTTGTAATGATAGGCCTACGCAATGCCAGCACGAGATCTCCGGCTTGGAAAGACCTTGGGCGGACTTTCTTGTTGAATGCCTTGGATAATCGTGCTTGGTAGCATTCCAAGTGTTGTTGAGCTTCGAGCCTTCTCTCATCCAGCGCTTCCAACTCCTGAAGGCGCAACTTTGCATTTTCTTCATCAGTCAAGCCTTCTTGTATAGCCATCCTTAGTGAGGGAATTTGACTTTCGAGCGGTAGAACAGCTTCTACGCCATATACGAAAGAATAAGGTGTAGCTTGGGTAGGAGTCCTATGTGTAGTCCTATATGCCCAAAGTGCTTCACTTATTCTTTCATGCCAATCTCTCTTTGTTCGGCCGATTACCTTTTTCAGGAGGTTGCACATCGTCTTGTTGAATGCTTCCGCGAATCCGTTGGCCGGAGCATGATACATGGAAGACTTGTGCTGCTTGAACTTGTATTTGTCGCAAAGCTCGTCCACGAGTCGGTTGGAGAACTGCTTTCCGTTGTCAGTGATAATGTAGCGAGGCACCCCATATCGGTGGATGATATGCTCCTTGATGAAACGAACAACAGTTTCCTTTTTTACTTCCCTTAAAGGGATGGCTTCAGCCCACTTGGAGAAGTAATCTGTTGCAGCTAGGATGTAAGCTTCCCCTGCAGATGACTTTGGCGTAATTGGTCCTACAACGTCCAATCCCCATGCGTCGAACGACCATGAAGCAACTGTAGGGTGTAATGGTTCAGGCGGTTGATGTATGAAGTTGGCGTGGAATTGGCAGGCTTGGCACCTTTTGGCGTGTTCCAGGCAGTCCTTCACCATGCTCGGCCAGTAGTAACCCATTCTTTTAAGCCGGAAATGTAGCTTTGGTCCAGACTGATGTGCCCCACACACACCTGAATGTGCTTCTTCCATGGCTAGATTAACTTCTTCCTCACCTAGGCATCTCAGGAGCACTCCTTCAAAAGAGCGTCGATAGAGTGTTCCTTTGTAGTAAAGGAAGCGAGGTACTCGTCGACGTATTTCGGAACGGTGTCTGAGATCATCTGGAAGCTTTCCGTGCTCTAAGTAGTCGATCAGCGGCTGTCTCCACTCTTCAGCATCGACTGGAAGTACTGAGATGACATTTGTATCATCTAGTGACATTTCATTAATGAGCGGAATCACCCATCTTTGGCAAACTGGCACGTCTGCAACTTCATCTTTTCTTAGTGTCATACTCGAGGCTAGATTGGCGAGAGCGTCTGCCATTTGATTTTCCTTTCTTGGCACATGTTCTAGTGTCACAGCTTCGAACTTTTGTAGCAGTTGGGTCGCTAGCTGGAAGTATGGGACGAGATCATCTTTCCTCACCTCATATTCAGTTAAGAGTTGATTGATTATGAGCTTGGAATCGCCATATACCTCAAGAGCTGTGATTTCCATGTTGATCGCCATTTGGAGCCCGATGATCAATGCTTGGTACTCAGCAACATTGTTGGAGCATAGCTCATTCAGTTGGAAGGAGTAAGGTAGTATTTGCCTTTGTGGCGACATGAATACTACTCCTGCCCCCGCTCCGTCTGCTTGTGCGGATCCGTCGAAGAACATCGTCCATGTTGGGAAGATGTCGATGTAGAACACCTCCTCGTCAGGCAAGTCGTCTGAGATTTTCCAATCAGCCGAGATTGGATGATCGGCAAGGAAGTCTGCTAGCGCTTGTCCCTTGACGGCTTTAGCTGGGACGTAGATGATCTCATATTGATTAAGAAGCAAAGCCCATTTAGCGAGTCGCCCTGTCAAGACTGGCTTAGTCATAACGTATTTGACAGGGTCGGCTTTAGCAACCAAGTGGATGGTGTAAGCATGCATGTAATGTCTGAGTTTCTGAATGGCAAACACCAAAGCGAGGCACATCTTTTCTATTGGGGAATAGTTCAACTCAGCGCCGGTGAGAGTTCGACTGAGGTAGTAAAGTGCTCCTTCTTTTTGGGATTCATTCTCTTGCGCCAAGAGTGCTCCGATTGAACTTTCCTGAGCAGCAATATACAATATGAGTGGTTTCCCGGGCACAGGTGCCCCCAGGACAGGTGGACTTGACAAATATTTCTTTATGCTTTCAAAAGCATTATGGCATGCTTTGTCCCATATGAATGGAACATCTTTCTTCATAAGGCGACTAAACGGTTGACAACGCCCTGCGAGGTTGGAGATGAAGCGTCTGATGAAGGCTAGCCGTCCTTGTAGACTTTTCAGCTCGTGCAGGTTTCTTGGCTCGGGCATGCTTTGAATGGCCTTGATCTTTGATTGGTCTACTTCAATACCACGGTGCTTGACAATGAAGCCAAGGAATTTTCCAGAGGTGACGCCAAACGCACACTTTAACGGGTTCATCTTGAGGTTGTATTTTCGCAACCTTTCGAACACTATTCGTAGATCCTTCAAGTGGTCTGATCTTTTCTTCGTCTTAACCACCACATCATCTACGTAACATTCTACGTTTTTGTGTAGCATGTCATTGAAGATTTTTTGCATTGCGCGTTGATACGTAGCTCCAGCGTTCTTTAGACCAAAGGGCATCACCTTGTGGCAGTAGATACCTTTTGGAGTACGAAAGGCTGTTAGTTCCTCGTCTTCGAGGGCCATGCGAATTTGATTGTACCCAGAAGAGCCATCCATGAATGATAATGCCTCATGGCCAGTGGTTGCATCCACCATGATTTCAATGATTGGCAAGGAGCGCTTGGTGCCGTTTGCAGTTTCAGCTCGTGCAGGCAAGGAACGTTTGGTGCTGTTTGCAGTTTCAGCTCGTGCAGGCAAGGAGCGTTTGGTGCCATTTGCAGTTTCAGCTCGTGCAGGCAAGGAACGTTTGGTTGTCACCTTTTAGGCTCGTGCGAACGAAGAGCTTGTGGTGTCGTTTGTAGTTTCAACTCGTGCAGACAAGGAGCTTGTGGACAAGATGGTTGCTGCTTGTCCAATTTCTTCGAAGCGATATTCGAAAGGCATTCCTCACAATCTTCATAGCAAGGAGCCTTGATCGAGAAATTGAATAAGTCTTCGATGAAGAAGAGATCGCGCATGAACGATCTTTGTGTTGAAATTTTCTTATCTTCAACATTTTCACATTGCTTTGGAGGTTGGCGAAAGCTGCTTTCCCTCATTTCTGATTGGTGCACTTGTGGATAAGACATATGTTTCTCGTGCAGTTTCTTCGGAGTGACATAAGTTCATCCTTCAATTTCACTTGACTTGGAGCATGCCCCCAACAGTCAAGGTGAAGACTTTGAGTCGAAAGAGCCAGAAGTGACATCTTTCTTAGGGATTTCATCTTCAGTGCCGTCCTCTTGGGTTTGTTGGCATGAAGATTTGCCAGTGTGGACGATGATGCGCCTCCTTACTTTCAGTGGTCCTTTTGTGTCGACCTCTAGGATTGCTTGGCGCTTCATCCTTGAAGGAATCAAGCTTCGAACGTCGCCTTTTTCTGCTAACCCATCGAACTTTTCTTCCTTTGGTGTTGTCTTCCTCTTTCCAAAAGGCTTCTCATTATCTTCAAATCTTTCCGAAGCTGATCGTCGCAGAGGAGAGATAGCTGTGTTGCTTTGTTTCTTAGGCTTTAACAACCTTTCAAAAACAGAGCTTTGGGATGTTGGCGCATTAAGCCTCTTGAAGACAGAGGTTCAGCCTTGACTACCAATGCGATTAAGCATTGAAATTCTGGAGCTTGAATGGCTCATCCTATCGAAGACCGACGTCCGAGGGGCGGGTTTAGGCTCTTTTTGGTCTTGTTCAATGCTCACGCTAATGTGTTGAGCGCTAGCTTTCTTCACTTTGCTTGAAATCTTCACGGGTGTATTTGGTGTGAAGCCAAGTCCAGCTTTGTTGTTGTCAACTCCGTAATCATGCTCATTCAACTTCTTTTGAGTCTCGGTAAGGTCACGATCTTTGTCATTGACGGTGTTTGAAACCTTCTTTCCAAGATTTGAAGAGGAAGCAAAGTCATGCCTAGCCTTTGACATGAGTTCGTAGGCATTTGGGTTAAAGCCTTCTTCGGTCTTCTTAGTTGGAAGAGAGCTTGGTTTCATTTTGAGGCCATGTTGTGCCTCCAGACGGTTGATGAGTCCGGCGGTTTGCAAGTTTTTCTTCTCTGCAGTCCGTGTGAGCTTTGCGATTGCTTCATTCATCTGAGCTAGCTGCTCCTCGATTGAAGTTACTCCAGTGGTCATGACTTGCATGGTTGTACTGCCGCTCGAATCAGCGTCGAAGAGTAGGGACTCTGAGTATTTCCTCATGCTTTCCCCTCTTGATGCCCTTAGCGAGGCTAGGGTGATCACAGGTTCGTGCCTCAGGTGCTCTTGTTCCTTTGACAGAGTTAATGCAGGGGCGGAAGCCGCGGCAAAAAGAGCTATTGCCTTACTTCGGGTTATGGTGCCCGAAATATCACCACTTGCGGCGATGATGTTCTTGTTCTTTGCTTTGATTGCAGGAACAGCTTGATCCTTTCTTGATGCCATTTGCGTTTTTCGATGATTTGAGGATAGAGATGAGAGGTAGGGAAGTCCCACCGGGCGTGCCAAATTTGTGAACACGAAAGATTCATTGAAACAAGAAACCAGAATAACGTGTACAAAACAATATTTTTGTGTTTATGATTTTGGGGTTACGATCTCTCTCAAATTTGGTCCTCTGATTCTATCTTCGTAGGGTGTAGGTTTGTGGATGAGTTGTTGATCCAAAGGGCCGTCGGGGCTTGATCTAAGGATGAACAGTTGATGAACGGATCTTCAAAGCTTTGGATGGTTGGAATTTGGATTAAGTGACATGTAGAATTGATTAAGTGACATGTTTATATAATTCTTCGAGAACTTACATGTAAATCTCCATATTTATATCCCCATGGAGAAAACACTAAACACATTTCATAATGCTGTTATCAATCTGTAGACATCGAAATTTCAGTAAAAACAAATGTTCACCAATGCATTAAAGTTTTGACGTGTCAAGGCATACATGGCATACGCCACGTGTTGTACAAATTGTACACATGGCGTGTGACTCAACAAAATAGGAAGAAATACCCTTGAAGGATTAAACAAGTTTTTCTTCTCATTTTGGGCAATGACAAGGCAAGTACATTTCAATCCATTGAGGATCAAAACAAGTTTTTCTTCTCATGTTGGGCAATGACAAGGCAAGCACACTTCAATCCATTACGGATCAAAGCAAGTTTTTCTCATTTGGGCAATGACAAAGCATACACATTTCAAGTTTAAAATGGTGTTAAGTGGGAAATTAGGCCATAAGTTAGACCACTTCAAGTTTAAAATGGTATTAAGTGGGAAATTAGGCCATAAGTTACACCACTTCAATTTCAATATTGCATTAAGTGGGAAAATTAGGCAATGGTGCTTGGAAAGGAAAAAAATATTTTGTGGTGGTGATTCATTCTCAAAGCCTATAAATAGGCTTCTCCATCAAGGTATCAAGCATCAAGGAATTCACAAATACATTTCTCTACTCCAAAATTAGAAGAGAATTCCCCAAATCCTTGAAGCTTTGAAACTCCAAAGCTTCCAACCATCCAAATTCCCAAGAATTCCGAAGGATCAAGAAAGCTCTCTTCGTTCTTCGTTAAATCCTCTTTCAAGATCAAGCCCCGACGGCCCTTGAAGAAAGTGTTCATCCGTTCATCCTAAGCATAAGCCCCCAACGGCCCTTTGGATCAATAACCTCAACAAATCCACACATCCAATCGTTCTTCAAGATTAAGCCCAAAAGCCCTTGAAGATCCGCTCATCCATCAACCTTCAAGATCAAGCCCAAAAGCCCTTGAAGAAATCCACACAACCATTATTCAAGATCAAGCCCCGACGGCCCTTGAAGAAAGTGTTCATCGTTCATCCTAAGATCAAGCCCCAACAGCCCCTTGGATCAACAGCACAAACAAATCCACACATCCAATCGTTCTTCAAGACTAAGCCCAAAAGCCCTTGAAGATCTGCTCATCCATCAACCTTCAAGATCAAGCCCAAAAGCCCTTGAAGAAATCCATACACCCATTCTTCAAGATCAAGCCCAACGCCCCTTGAAGATCCGTTCATCAACTGTTCATCCTTAGATCAAGCCCCGACGGCCCTTTGGATCAACAACTCATCCACAAACCTACACCCTACGAAGATAGAATCAGAGGACCAAATTTGAGAGAGATCGTAACCCCAAAATCATAAACACAAAAATATTGTTTTGTACACGTTATTCTGGTTTCTTATTTCAAGGAATCTTTCGTGTTCACACAATCACAGAATGTTTGAGAGAAACCTTGCACTGTAAAGCATACATCATATCGCACTATTTCATTCATCTCATAACATTTTCTTTCCCACTTGTAACACAACAAGGCTACCTTGGGTAGTGTAGGAACGATAGGTCCAAAACACATTTTGGTAAGGAATTTTAACCGCGATTGTAATTTCAGTTGTTCAATCAATTCTACATGTCACTTAATCAACGGAATTTGGATGGTTGGAAGCTTTGGAGTTTCAAAGCTTCAAGGATTTGGGGAATTCTCTTCTAATTTTGGAGTAGAGAAATGTATTTGTGAATTCCTTGATGCTTGATACCTTGATGGAGAAGCCTATTTATAGGCTTTGAGAATGAATCACCACCACAAAATATTTTTTTCCTTTCCAAGCACCATTGCCTAATTTTCCCACTTAATGCAATATTGAAATTGAAGTGGTGTAACTTATGGCCTAATTTCCCACTTAATACCATTTTAAACTTGAAGTGGTCTAACTTATGGCCTAATTTCCCACTTAACACCATTTTAAACTTGAAATGTGTATGCTTTGTCATTGCCCAAATGAGAAAAACTTGCTTTGATCCGTAATGGATTGAAGTGTGCTTGCCTTGTCATTGCCCAACATGAGAAGAAAAACTTGTTTTGATCCTCAATGGATTGAAATGTACTTGCCTTGTCATTGCCCAAAATGAGAAGAAAAACTTGTTTAATCCTTCAAGGGTATTTCTTCCTATTTTGTTGAGTCACACGCCATGTGTACAATTTGTACAACACGTGGCGTATGCCATGTATGCCTTGACACGTCAAAACTTTAATGCATTGGTGAACATTTGTTTTTACTGAAATTTCGATGTCTACAGATTGATAACAGCATTATGAAATGTGTTTAGTGTTTTCTCCATGGGGATATAAATATGGAGATTTACATGTAAGTTCTCGAAGAATTATATAGACTGGTTCAAATAGTTCCAAACCATAGGCACTCTCTTAACTCATTTGAGGAGTTCACTTATGGATTGAATCAATCCGACGGATGTGGTATACCCGTCTAAGTGATTATTTGATCTGTCATGGATGTAAATGAATGCCCTTGCGTGTTAAACTATGAAGTCTTATTCCGAATTACTAGAGTTACAGTTTATGTCAATGACATGAATCTCACTAAGACTTTGGAAGAGTTTGAGAAAACTACCTCGCACTTGAAGACGGAATTTGAGATGAAGGATCTTGGGAAAACTTGTTTATGCCTTGACTTGAAGTTTAAGTGTTGTTCTGACAGTACTTTGGTTTACGAGTCGAACTACACCCTGAATGTGTTACCTTTGAGTATACCTGTGATCGCCCATACGTTATATGCAAATGAGACATTTGAAGAGGTTATGGAATCCGAAATTCCATATCTATGTTCAACTTTGTGCTTCGTTTTACTTAGCTCATTGCATTAGATATGACATCTTTTTCGCTGTTGATCTATTGGTAAAGATGCAACACCGCGCCTACACAGAACCATTAAATTGGTATTAAAGATGTTCCCTGAAGGTACTACAAATTTGCGTAAATCCCAATGCATCTCGAACGGATCTGACCCTCCTAATCCTTAGAATGATACTTGCTTTGTTTGTTATGTTAACGCAGGTTACTTATCAAACCCGTACAAGGCACATCCCCGAATGGTTATGTCTTTACTGTTAGGGATATCGCAATATCTTGGAAGTCCATGATATGACCTTAGTTGCGAAATTTTTGAATCGTTCCAAAACTCACCTTACTTCACTACGCCATAAGT
Organism: Pyrus communis; assembly: GCF_963583255.1. Taxonomy (NCBI): domain Eukaryota; kingdom Viridiplantae; phylum Streptophyta; class Magnoliopsida; order Rosales; family Rosaceae; genus Pyrus; species Pyrus communis. The sequence continues at coordinate 18,193,981 of NC_084810.1, read as the reverse complement.
GAGACATGATTAGGAGTTCTTGTTGAACATATTCGAAGTACTTACTGTTTTCATCCATTGTTGAGTCCCAACAACGATCCGTGAAGACTAAGTCGCATGTATCCACCTGACCAAGACATGATACATCAACAAAGTCAACACTAAAGACATATTGCGTCTACATCTACATCAGCAAAGCATCAAGAGATTGAAGTCACGCAAGCCGATCCCAGACAACCTTGCTGACCTCTACACGACGTCACTGTCGAAGTCAACCTTCCAGAAGCTTGCCTGTGGAATTGGTATGTTAACTATTCATATGCAATGCTTGTAGTTCTCATTTGGAAATTCTGTCAAACTCAGGGGGAGTATCCAGAAGTATACTCACTTGATCTTAATGTACTCTTTTTCCTTACGATTAGGAGCATTTTTCCCTTCGGGTTTTTGCTACCTAACTAGGTTTTGACGAGGTACCCATCTTGGGTTAATCATACCCTTGTGAGCTCTTCTACTTGCGTCCAAAAGACGTATAGTTTTGACGTAATGCAACTTCTCACTTTTCTCCTTAGTCTATGAAGTTTTCTCCCACCTTGGGTTTTACCATAGCGAGGTTTTGTGAGTTTTACTTTTCATGCATTCTTCCATTGATCTGAGACTTGAATTCGCTCATTGTGTCGATGACTTCATCAACTGTACTTACTTCATCGCTGAAGACCTGATGGGCCATTGTTTGAGCATTTACACACTCAAGAGGGAGTGTTGTAGTTCTATTAGATTAGGAATGTGATTGTGTAAATCGTAATGTATCTATGGATATCTTTGAATATTCCCTTTAGTAGTTAATATCCTATTAGGGTTGTAATCCTAAAAGGGTAAGGAATTAACCTTCCTTACTACTATAAATAAAGGCATAATGGGGTGGAATAGAACACACCTCACAATTACACATCTCTCTTCTCTCTACTATTGCCGCACCTCTTTCTCTATAGCCTCCATAATTGTTCAGTAAATTATGTCTACAACACCTAAATTAATATTTTATAACATACTAAAATACAAATATGTACTCAACTTAGGAATATTATATAACGTACCAATAATTTGGTATTGGGAATGTTATATTTAGATATACGTGCGTGCATATATCATTTCTTGTAATTAGATGTGAATAGAATCTTTGTTGTATTTTTTAGAATTTTAAACTTTTTTATTTGAGTAAAAATTTCTTTTGAAACAAATTTTTATAAGATAAGATTTTTTTTTTTTTGAAAGAAAACGATTATATTGAAGCAAACTCAGTGAGGGTTACATATGTCTTGAAGAAGAAGCTCCTGAATAAGATTAGGAGGCTTCTTAGTCCAAACTAGTGCATTATTAAAAGACAAAGCAAACTTAGCTAAATAATGAGCAATCCCATTACACAAACGAGGACCAAAATTAAGCTTCAAATCTGAAAAAACAGGAGCAATTTGTAGCACATCCTCTGCAATCATCCCCAAGGCCGATGAATCCGAGTGAGTCTTGTTGAGGAGTTTTAGTAGTTTTGTGATATTAATTAATTTGTGAATTAATTGGTAAATTGAATATAACAAAGAACATATTTTTTAATTAAAAATTAGTAAAAGAATATTTGATCAAAAGTCTTAAAAGAATATTTAATTTAAAAAAAAATCAGAATTGAAGGACCTGCGAAAACTATTTCCCAAAACACATTATAAGTAAAAAAATAAGAGACAAAAACAGAAGAAGAAAAAAAATGATATGTAAAGGGTAAACTTATTAATTCAAAGAATAGAACAACTGATGGGTTTCCACCTCAGTGGCAGAGCACTTTACCTTACACCAATGACAAGGGTTTGGGTCTTTGCCCATCCCCTTTTCTGACCAAAAGAGAAAAACCATTTACACCAATCAAAATGTCTTACTTTAATAAGACTGAAAATTAAGAGTGCAATAATACACATGCATGAAATCAGATGATCTAAAACTCTTATCAATCAAACAAGAGAGTTCTTAGTTGATTTCTTAACCTCATGGGTATCATTATCTTGGCTCAAAAGTGGAGTGCCATCCTTTCCTTTAGTCGGAGATCCCAATGAGAGGTCACCACCAGCTTGTTTCTTCTTGTTTTCCTGGGCACAAAAATATGAATACAATCCCATCCCAAAAATGGCAACCAGAATTCCAATTATATTCCTCTCAGTGAAGGGGTCATGAAGTAATGTGTAGCCAAACCCTAGAACAAGGCATGTCTTGAGATGACCTAGCACTTGATATGTAACTGGGGATGTCTTGCCAATTACTAAGAAGGTGCTGAAGTTCACAGACACAGCTATCAGGCATGAAAGTATGATGAATACCTGCACACAAAAAACCAAAAATAATGGAAAAATATGTGAGAATAATATATTCTTGTCAATTTTAAAATATGTGAGAATAATATATTCTTGTCAATTTTATAACTATATGAATCTGAAGCCACATATTAAAATAAGAATCCACCTGATCAGTAATATATTTTGGTTGTTTGATGATAACGTAATATATCAAACAATCTATCAAGAGAACATTCAATCGTATGTATTTTTATCATCTAGATGAGCAACTTCTCTTGTTAAATAGGTTGACATGTTACGGTGTCATATTTTATATCAATTAGAACCATTATCGTGAACATATTTCATTAGCTCATTTTCTTCTTAAGCAGCCTTAACATGTTATATATATGTTGCCACATTATCAATCATAATCATAATTCCTCTTATATTAATCAATTTGACATATTATCTATGTTGCCAGATTACAAATAAGAAGAGTTACTATGTTTAATTGAAATCAATCATGGAATATAAATTGCAATTAATATATGTAAAGGAGAATGTACCTACCAATACTATAGAAGAGTATTTATGGGCAAAAACATTTTGCTTGGTAAGGAACTGGTCCACCACAGGGCCTGATACAAAAAGAATAGCTGCTTGAAAAGGGGCTGATTGGTAGAGAAGCTGAGTAGAGGAGACATTGAGCCTTTTCTGTATTGTGTTTGTTAGCTAAATTGGAAACTTAGTTAAGAATTAACTTTTTCTACAAGCAACTGAGCCAGATGGCCTGCCCAAAAGAGAATTTGAAAAGAGATGGTAGTTGGAAAATAAAAAATAAAAATTGATATGCAATAAAATAAAATAAAGAATCCGAAGGATACAATTTGTCCAACACAGGTTGTTACGATGGCTAGAAGAGAGAGAATCGTTCCAACAAAATTGAGCTGGAGGTCTGTCACTGAGGCAATTCCAACTCCAACAACTAATAAGAAGAGAGAAAACTTGATCTTCTGGCTGCAATAATTAGATAAAAGTAAACGGGTTACTAATTTTGAAATATATATATATATATAAACTTGTGGAACTTCCATTTAAAAATGCATTATACCTGAATTGCTTTTTAAGGAAAAGAGTTTCCAATAACACAGTAAAGGGTATAATTGCAAGCTTGGTCATCTGCAAAAACAGAATCCAAAATGTTATAACAAAGACAGTTGTGGAGAACATATGACACTCGAGGTGACCTGAAATTAAAACTAAATTAAATTACCTGGTAGAATCCAATGGAATTGAATCCGAGGCTCAAGTTTAGCAATCCAATGGAAACACCATTAAGAATGCCAAAGAGCATGACAGTCTTCATGTCAATTGACTTACTCTCGAAAAATTTGAGACGTTGTGCCGCATGAAGTGTGCCAAATGTTACCATCAGATGCCAACTGGTAAGCGTTGTTGCTACAAAAAGAAAAAAAAAAAAAAAAAATTGAAATGACAAAAGAAAATTTTAGTTTATTATCAAATGAGAAAAGAAAAATTGATTTATTACCAAAAGGGAAGCCGAGATTGCTCATCAAAGCTTTGTTGCATATAACAATAGAGACAGACGATGCCACTGAAAGAAACAGTGCACCAATAACGCCCAATTGGAATCCAGCCATCTCTCCCATGATCTTCAGTGATGATGTATATTCTATCATGAAAAAGAAAAAGAGGATTATAATATAGTTTTGAGAACTAATTACGTACCAGTATTATGATATGTTTTTCCAAACTATGTCAAGTGCTGCTTGCAATTGAAATTTAGATAACTAATGAACGGTTGCTGGAAACTTATCATTTCTAAAGTACGCTAATGAGGAAATTTTAATACAATGTATGACTTGCCAACCTACACGGTCCAATGATAATACTAATTGGTAAACAGTAAATTTAATGATAATACTAATTGGTAAGCTTTAGCTACCTTCTTAATTTAATATTGATCAACTTGGTTAATTTACACCATCATCTTCATCACAGTTCTGAATTATATGCAGTAATATCACTTGGTCAAACTAAAAAAAAAGAAGATGTAGAACTAATGAGATCATAACATGAAAACGACCATAAGAGTTCCTTCTTTGACTACTATGAGTAAAAAATGGATTAGAATATGATAAGGAAAAAGAAAAAAAGACGATATGAGTTGCTAATGAAACCAGAAAACCTGATGGAAGTCTAAGAGCCCGAGAAACCTCAGCAAAGAAAACCAATTGCAACAAATGTGATCAAGGTTACTGGTCAGCCTCTTGAGATGATCAAATGTGCCAATTATGAGTTGCTAATGAAACATATATATGTAACCCTAGCTTTACAAACTGATGGTGGAGTTGGATATGAACGACCAAGCTTTAATTGAACCACGAACTCAGAGAGAAAGGAAAAGAGAGAGAAAAAGAGAGAATAGTATTGTCGTGGCAATAATTGGATTTTTATAAGAATGCAAAGGTTTTGCACCCTTTTTATTTTAGATGACTTTTGTCGTTGGTGCCAAACGTCGTTAAATTTAAAACAATATTGGGATCTTTTATTTATAAGGAAAACTAACGAAAAGTCCAATTTTTTCTTAGTTTTAATGAAAAATGACAAATAAATGTGCAGTGAATAGTATCAGAAAAAGGTAAAAATGTGATTTTTCGTTAAAAGTGAACAATACGGAAGTGTTTCGTTAAAACTCCATTTATAACATGCTCCTTTCCTGTTTATCCAGAAGCAAGTTAACGGCAACTATAAGCAAACCTTGCAACAGACAGTCAAATAAAAACGACCGTTAAGATGTCAACCTGATATTAATATGAATTTCCAAAATGAACCTTCCCCTTCCTAATTGGAAAGTGAGTTGAAAAGAGTCTTTGATGAACATATGAAATTTTGTTCACCATAGAATGTGACCGTGTTTCATATTTCTTATGTAATTTGTTTTACATATGTGAAGATGATTTTTAACTCAAACGTCATGAATAGGATTCATTATATTCCTGGTCAAGTAATTTGAATAATTTAATTAAAAAAAAACATTTTTTAACCAAATTAAAAATCCCATTTTTGACCAAAAAATAAACCTAAAAATCTCTTTTGCTCATTGATCGAATTCATGTGAATTTTGGCATGACGTAAGTCCAAAAATTACCATGGTCAATTCTTTTTGACCTTTTTATTGGCGATTGACGGATCGTGTATGTATTTGGTGGGAGGGAAAGGGTGTTTTAGACCAAATTGATTTTCTTTTATAAACTTCTTTGCACACCAATGACAATGGTGGAAAAATATTATTAAAGTCTTGGCAAACAAGCCAGGACGTGAGTTGAAACGTTTCTTTTATGAGGGTGAGGTACCTGCAATTGCAAGCAAATTGTTTGGCACTCTCAACCTCAATTAGTGTTTGGTGAAAGAAGAAACTTTAGTTCTACTCCAAATACTTTGTGTAAAGAAAAGAAAATATTGGCCCATCGTTTGCCCCTTTTTATAGCATCACACACTAAGGCATGCATATAAATGGACAAATAAACATACCTTTCAAAATCTTAAAACATCATGCGGGTTTTGGGGTGATAAGCATTTTATTTCATGAATATGAAAGTCATATGTATATGCATGGTACTGCAGTCTTGAATCTTAGCTAGTGTTAAGTGCTGTCTTCTGATCATCTAGCTCAAAGTAGCATCATATTGTAGCTAGAACGTATACTTCTGTTTGGCCCCAAAATAATATTGTTGGGCCGAGTGTAGATTTATGCTCGACCCAAAGCTGTTTCAAATATACTGTGGGTTGCCTGGTGATCTCGGGCCATTCAGTAAGGATGAGCGAGTCCTATCGCAAGAAGGAGTAGTTCAAATGAGCAAGGGGGTCGAAGAAGTCCTAGTGCAATTTGGATTCTCGACCAACAATGAATATAGCCTTAAAAAGGAGGTAAGTTCAAAGTCCTAATAGGGGTAGGATTGGTCGAAGTAGAGTTGGAACATAACAAGAAGTCCCAATCCAGATATGATTTTAACTCGATCTTAAGGAGGATTTGGTGCTATAAATACAAGACATCATGCAACAATTGAAGGACCGCCAATTCAACACACAATTGCTCTGCGCAAAACCTCTCAAACATCTTGAGATTTTTTATTTTCTTTTTCCTGCCGACACATCTTCAGTTTGGATAAACAACACTGTGAAGGCAACCGGCGAACACCTTCAGTTTGGATAAATAGCACTGTTGCCGTAGAATCAGCCGACCAAGGAGCACCTTTAGTTTGGATAAACAGCACTGCGTTGAGGCCGACTGGTTACCTATCCAAGTCTCGGTCGAGAAGGATTTCTGAATCCTTATTGGCAGAGGTTATCTTATTAGCCTTCTGACGGCCGAACCACATTCACCATTAAGACATACATCACCTTTGAATACTTGTATCCGTACAGTTTGGTGTCGATTCGACGTGCTTATACTCTCACGAATATAATCACTGTGATCGAATCCGGCACCGACGATTTGTGAACTTCGCAAAACTAGCAGCCTTGTCTTCAGGCTTGAGAATCCAAAGGCCGAAATTTGTTCCTTCCTCGGCCGTAGTCACAAGATAAAGAAGTCAGCAATGCGCTCAACGCAACATCAACAAATTTTACTCCTCCGCCGAGCTCGGCCGACGAGTTGGCACGCTCCGCATTCAACCGAAGGACGTAGTTAGCTTATTAGTTACTCGGCCTGCGCGCCACGTAGGCTTTGTAATTTTTAGGGTCAACAACTTCCTAAGTAAAACATTGACTAAGAAAATGTGTTAACATGTCAATGGCCATTTGATTAGTGGCGTGTTCAACTTCAACTTTGTTTTAGGAGGGTCTGAGTTTAAATATAATGTGTGACTATAGGTAATAGAATCCTCACAAAAATAGAGTCATTTTGTTATTGTCCTCGCAATCAAGAAAAGAACTCAACACACCGGTGTGGTGTGAGGCAAGGTTTAGAAGATGGATGAGAATTCAAGAGTTTAGGATTTTTTGGCCGAGGAAACCGAGAAGGCATACCCTTTTATATCAGTAGGGTTGAGTTTGATGGTTGCTCATGGTGGTGCATATTGAGGTTTGAAGTTGGAACTGATTTGGATAAATTAAAAATATTATTTTGTCCATTGGATGTAAATTTGAGTGTTGTTGTTTTTTACATTAAAATTAATTAAATAAGATTTGAACCGTTGGATCAAAATCGTTAGAAACAGCTGGGTGCGTCACACTAGATCAAAACCCAAAGCATGCGCCAGCCATTGAGGGAGGAGACCCAGATTCCCAACCCAAACCCAAAATCCCATAATACCCACCCCAAAATACATCAATTGGAGAGGTTCGGCCCCAAATTTGGGGTTTTTGTCTTACAGTCTTAGAGACGCAAAGTCTGCAATTTTGAGCAATTGCAACTTCAGATCCAAATCCAAAGTTTTCTAAGGTTGCAACCCATCTTTGAAGATTGAAGTAATCTTTGCTTGTTGGTGCCGAAGGCCGTGCTCAAAAGGCCTCAAAGGATCGCCATGATTTTCCTTTTGTGATTTGCCGGTCGAAAGTGGCAGGAAGAAGAGAAACAACTGGTTAACTGAGGATAGATCATGCATTAAGATACAAATTAACTGATAACATTGAAAATCTGTAACAAAATTTTTGATAGATGTGGTAGTTTTGTTTCTTTAGTAGTATTATTATATGTAGTATATTTCACGTGGTTCAATATCTGAGTGGATAGAGTTTTGAGTTTTTTATCTATGAGTTTTGGGTTCAAAACTCCACTTATCTAAATTATTATAATAGTTTCAAACTCTTCCTCTCCCCTAACAATTGTAAAATTAAAAATGGATATAGTACCTAAAACCCCCCGACCTTTGGTGTGATTCCAAATCAGTCCCAACCTTTGTAAACATTCTAAAAGAGTATCCCACATATAGGAAATATCTCTTATGTTAGGTCTGAAGTTAGGAGAACTGTCAAGTGCCTACGTGGCATTCATTGTCAATTTTTTTTTTTTTTTAAATGACGTGGACAAATCTCATGAAGCAACATTTAATGACGTAGCATTCATGATCAAATTAGTCCCAACCTTCTAAAATTCCTCTTTTCTCGCCCTTCCCTCTCTCCCAAACAAGAGAAAATTCTTGTCAACTTTTAGTCTCCCGTTATGGTGGCATCATCCCCATGTCTTGTTAAACAATATCAATATAGCTATGTACAAAACTATTTCAAAAAAAAAAAAAAAAAAAAGGGAAAAAAAAAAGAAAATTGAAAACAAAGAAGAGTAGATATAATTCTAAAATGGTTATCTTAAATTATTTGAAGTGTAGTTTACCAAAGTCATACATTCAAGCTCAGTATATTCAAAGTAAACAAAATAAGTGCATGCCAATAGGTTGGTTACATTCGGAAAACATTACCTACTATTGGCCTTAGAGAAATAGTAAACAAAATGTCAAAAACACATGCCATAAACTCAAATGCAACTACACTTTATTGGGGCCATTAAGCCCTCTCGGCTCTTTTTTCCCTCGATAACAGCACCCTTTGTCTTTAAAAAAGCAATTGGGAATCCTGAAGCTTGGCTTGCCTAAAACAAACGCACTCATTTTAAGGGAACTAAATCAATGGCTATGCAAACCATGCTTAAATTGAATGAATCAATTCAATTCCAAGGCTGCTACCTGAGTTCCAACATAATTTGAAGCATTGTGGAGCCCGTGCTAGTTGATCATGGATTATTTGAAGACCGGGTTGGTATTTATAATTTATAAAGACTATTGTTGCAATACTAACATATCTATAGGACTTAGGTTATACAGAACCAGTTACAATGAATCCAAAACAACAGGATTACAAGCCAATTCTCTAGAGCAGGCACAGATTGATAAGCAGCATGCAGACGCAAAATGTGATGAGAACAACAGCAGTATCTCACAAACCACCCACACTCCAAACAGATGTGAGATAAAGTTTACTTATTGTAACGTGGTCCCATCCTCCCTTCGACACGAAATCTCCATTCCATGGCACCAAGATTGTTGTCTTAGGTCTGCAACCCTAACTCTGCAATTTCAGAAGAAAGAGAAGTTTAGGTTTCGAAGTAGTACTTTTGATTTCCATCAACACCTATTCAATGGGAAGAAATCCACGTAGGTTTGGAAATTATGAGATTTGTCCATGCCATTAAAAAAAATTATGACCAAGAATGTTACTAAAACACTTAACAGTTGTCAAAACTTGGGACTTAATGGAAGTGATATTTTCTATGCGTTTAGATACTCTTTCTGTTCCAGTTAAATTTACTCTTAATTTCTTAGTTTTCCATATAAATGTACATCCATAATATATAAAGGTTCTTATTCGCTAGTTAAACCTTGAAATTGATTTTAATTAATAGTAGTGTTTCAAACACAAAGCATAAACTTTAGACCTACCCGTCACCATATCCGCAATGATGGAAGTACATGTTCAAAAGAAAAAAAAAAGAAGGAAAAAAACTCATAATAAAAACTCTCAGAATAAGGGGGTACTTGCAGAACAAGTCACTAACTTAACATCCTCAATTGCCAACCTATCATCAGGGAAAGCACAATCAACTACTTCTTGCTTCTCCGGCAACAAATCGCACGCCTTTGGAGTCACATTGCCTATAATTCCCTGAACATCAGTGCAGTTTCATTTCAATTTCTTTGGCTTCTCGGTCAGAGTGATTGTCACATTAGAAATGCATATCCTCTTGAAAGGATATCATTAGGAATTCCCTCCAGTCTCGCCGAATAAGTGACATTCTCAGCCACAACTTGTTTGTAGTTGATGTTTGTAATCAAAGGCAATGCTTTAGGATTGAAACCGGGATCTGGGTGTGACCCGTAAGAGCCAGTCATACAAAAAACATACTTCATAGACTTCAGGGTTATCCTTCTTACATGGAAATCTTCGACATAAACTCCTCTTCCTATTGCAGTTTTTATCCTTACACTTGATTAAGTGTCAATGGCTGTGATGTCCTCAGCTCTGACGTCTCTGATTCCACCGGACATTTCACTGCCTAGAGCAATGGTAGCACTGTCAGGTGAAATGCAGGTGAGTCTTCTGATCACAAGGTGCTCCGTTGGGATACCAACTTTGATTCCGTATTCGTCCCATCCACTCTTTACTGCTATGCAGTCATCTCCCTAGACTATGTAGCAGTCCTCGATTCTAGTTTGTGAACAAGAATCTAAAAAGGAAGCCAAACAAAAGGATTGTAGATAGATATATAGTTATTTAACTATGTCTAATTTTCAATTAAACACTAATGACCAAGAGCTAGAACAAAGTGTTATTAACCTATGAAGCTATGAGAAAGAACAAAGAGAAAGAGGAGAAGAGAGATCTGTGTATTTCGAAGAATAAAAGAGAATACAATACCATCCCAAATGACTGCTACATCAGCTATTTATACTAGCCAATCTCTCATTACACAATGACTCAATTACCCTTTCTAACAACTTCATCCTAACTAACTCAATCCAATTGACTAACCAATGACATACTGCCATATGGCTTGGTTTACATGAATCAACATGACTATATGGTTATTACTCCCCCCACAAACTAAGCTGAGCTACGGAAGCTAAGTTTGCTGCAGAACCAACTCCCAAGCCAAGTGATCTGCAATGTTTTTAAAAAATTGGACTATGCAATCCCTTTGTAAAGACATCGACTACCTGATCATCTGTTGGAATATAGTGAACCATAAGATCTCCTTTTTGAACCTTTTCACGCACAAAGTGATAATCCGTGTCAAGGTGTTTGATCTTGGAGTGGAAAACTGGATTTGTACTTAAAGCCAATGCGGAGAGGTTATCACAGTATAAGGATGGTGGGACTGATATGGATTGATGAATATCCTTAAACACTGAACGGATCCAAAAAACATCAGCTGCATAGTGAGCTAATGCCTTATATTCTGCCTCTGTAGAGCTTCGAGAGACTATGGATTGCTTTTTAGACTGCCAAGAAACTGGATTGTTCCCAAGATAGACAACAAAACCTGTAATTGATCTTCTGGTGTTGATATCTGCTGCCCAATCTGAGTCAGAATAGGCAGTGATATTGAATTCCTTGCTTTTTGTATATTGTAAGCCATAGCCAATAGTACCTTGTATATATCGCAAGATTCTTTTGACCAAAAACATGTGTAAATCAGTTGGTTGAGCCATGAATTGACAAACCATGTTTACTGAATGGGCTATATCAGGTCTAGTAAAGGTAAGGTATTGAAGAGCCCCAACGATGCTTCTATAGTGACTAGGATCTGATAACAATGTTCCTTCACCAGCAAGAATTTGAGTATGAGGTTTAGATGGTGTTGACGTAGATTTGCAGGTATCTATTCCTGCCTTTTTTAACACATCTTTGGCATATTTAGCTTGTGATATAAACAAAGAACCATCATCTCTATACTGGATATGCAACCCCAAAAAATATGTTAATCGCCCCATATCTTTGAGATCAAATACACCAGCAAGATCATCAATGACAGATTGTATTTTAACTGAGTTGGAGTCAGTGAGAATTATGTCATCAACATACAACAAGAGAAGGATTATATCTCCACCATCAACTTTGACAAAAAGACTAGAATCAGAGAGAAATGATTGAAATCCAACAGCTGGAAGATAGCTTGTGAACTTCGAGTTCCAAGCTCGAGGAGCCTGTTTTAACCCATAAAGGGCTTTGACCAATTTGCAAACATGACCAGGACATGTAGCATCCACAAACCCTTGTGGTTGTTTCATATAGACATCCTCTTCCAAGTCCCCATGAAGAAAGGCATTCTTTATATCGAATTGTCGTAATTGCCAACTGAACTGAGTAGCTAAAGCTAAGATGAGTCTGACAGTTGTATGCCTAACCACTGGACTGAACGTCTCTGAGTAATCCAAGCCTTGCTCCTGAGTATAGCCCTGTGCTACCAACCGAGCTTTGAACCTAGATATGCTACCATCTGGATTTTTCTTGACCTTATACACCCATTTACTTCCAATAACAGATCGATTGGATGGTGGTGGAACAAGTATCCAAGTGCCTTGAGTTTTCAATGCATTGAATTCCTCTTGCATGGCAATTTGCCATTCTGGTTTCAATGAAGCAGCTGTAAATGTCCTAGGTTCTTCACAGTTTGTGATGTCAGCAAGAAATGAAAAACCCCCAGACACACGTGCCCTCAAGTTGGTAGAGAAATCAGCAGTAGAGAAATCATCAAGATGTAACGAATGCAACTGAGGTAGAGAGGCAAGACACCCCACATAACTCTTCCTAGTAATGGTACCAGTTTTTAACCTGGTTTGGATACAATTCTGATCGATATCTGTGATGACTGAATTATTATGATTTGGAGATGAGGTAAAAGGAGTAACTACCTGAAGTTGTGCAGGATCAATGACAGGAAGCAAATGAGTAGTGTTTGGTGAAGAGGAATGAGCATGAGATGTTCCAGACCCTTGATTCTCTGACTGTGGTGACACATTGACTTCTAATGGATTAGTATTTGGAGAGAATAATTATGTACCCGACTGAGATAAAGAGCTTTGAGAGCCTACATGATTTGTATTTCTCTGTATATGAGACACTGGTATAGAAACAATAACACGTACAGTCCTCGGTTGTTCCTGTTCCTCATGACTATACAATCTTGCAGGACTTGTGTGTTGAGCCATTTTGGCAGGGAATAGAGATTCATCAAAATAAACATGTCTGGAAATGATAAACTTCTTGGTTTGCAAGTTATAACAAATCACTCATTTGTACCCTTGGGAATAGCCTAAAAATGCACACATCACTGACCTTGGTTGTAATTTGTTAAGATTGTATGGTCTCAGCCAAGGAAATACAGCAGAACCAAAAATCTTAAGAGATTGGATATCAGGTACCTTCTTATATAAAGCCAAGTATGGAGAATTGAAAGACAAGCTTTTGCAAGGCATGCTATTGATTAACCGAACTGAATGTGCACAAGCAAAATACCATAACACAGAAGGTAAACCAGAAGCACTGAGAAGAGTGATGGCAGTTTCCAAGATATGTCTATGTTTCCTTTCTGCAACTTCATTCTATTGAAGAGTATAAGGACAAGAGATTAGTTGCAAGATACCTTTGTCAGCAAGAAAAGAAGTAAAACTCTTGCTTGTATATTCACCTCTTTCATCTGTTTGCAGTGACTTAATTGTAGATCCAAATTGATTCAGGACAAATTTGTAGAACTTAACAAAAAGTGTAAACACATCAGATTTATTGCTCATAGGGAATATCCAAACAAATCTTGTATATTCATCAACAAATGTTACATAATACCTATAGCCCTCTATAGATCTTACAGGTGATGGACCCCAGATATCAGTATGCACTTTCTGAAAAAGAGATGTACACCTATCAGTTCTAACAGGAAATGGAATCCTAGACATCTTGCCTTGAATACAAGAGATACAAGTATTATGATTATCATCTGTTTGAACTAAAATATTTGATTGTTTCAACATTGTAGTCATCACATCTTGAGCTGGATGCCCTAATCTCTGATGCCAGACATTATTCTTCACTGCTTTGCCCAAATAAGCTGCTGGATACTTTGTTATGTACTGAGAACCCTTTGCACTTGTGACCACAGGGATCTGGAACAATTCCTCAAGCCTACTCTTTCCCTGGTACACTATCTCTCTTGTCTTCTTGTCTTGCACAAAAAATTCAGAGTCATCACAGATAAACCAACTTTTGTTATCTGCACATAACTGTTTCACAGAGAGTAAACTCCGAGCAATATTAGGCACATGTAAAACTTTATTAAGAACCAGAGAATGTGTAGGAGTCTGAAGCATGGTTGAACCAATATATTTAATTGGTAGACCTGTACCGTTCCCAATTGTTATCTTCTCAGATCCCTCAAAAGGTGTTACTTGAGAGAGAGCACTAATATCAGAAGTTATATGATGTGACGCACCAGAATCAACAATCCAAGTATCTTGAGGAATAAGTTGTGTAGACTGTTGTGCACTCATTGCAGACAGTGATGGAGATGGAGGATCTCCTTGATAAGCATAGTTTCCTCGTTGATAGCAATCCAAGGCCGAGTGACCTCTCTTCCCACATATTTGACACTCCACTGCAATACCTGTGATTGGTATATTTGTATTCCTGTGAAAACAGTTAACTGCAGTGTGTCCTCTTTTGCTGCAGATCTGACACTCAATCACTACTGTAGTTCTAGTATCAACAATGCCTGACCAGTTATTATTGCCATTCCCAAGCTGTCTTGATCCCCCCGAATTTCCTGAGTTATGCCCTCTTCCTCTAAAGCCATTATTATTTATGTAATTGTTTCCACCTCTGTAGTTGTTCCCAAAAGATCCAGATTGTGCATTTGAGGACTGTGATCTAGATACATGTGGACCATTAGAATTTGCAGAGAAACCATATCCATAGGAATCATTTGGAAACGAAGGTGGTGGTGGGAAATAATATGGCTGCTGAAATTGAGGTTGTGGAGAATAATATGGCTATTGAACTTGAGGTGGTGGTGGTAGGGATGATTGTGAATCATAAGGTACATCAGTGATAGTATCAGCAGTGATAGCTGGAATATGAGCATGACTGTGAGAATTTGAAGATGATGCAGAAGAGTTAGACCTAGTGGTTGAACTAGAACGAGTGTTTGAACCAGAACTTGACCCTTGAACATACAAAGCAGACAGATTCTGAGTAATTGTATTCATTTCACCCTCAATTTCCCTTTCAGTACCGAGTAACAGTGCTCTAAACTCCTTCAAAGTGAGTGTAAACTCCCTGGCCAATATAACAGTATGAATAACACCATACTCCTTAGGTAAACTAGCAAGACCAGCAATCATAATGTCATTATTTGAAATAGATTCACCTGCAGCACTGAGTTGTTCTCTAATATGCTTGAGTCTCAACAAATATCTATCAATTGTATCAGACCCTTTTTGAATTGTGTGTAATTCAGTTTTCAAATGATTGATTCTGGATTTAGATACAGTGGCATATCGATCACCAAGATTAATCCAAGCCTCATACGCAGTTCGACACCCAATCACATATTCCATAGCCTCATCAGTAAGAGTGGCTAGCAATAAACTCAATAACGCCATATCAATAGTTTCCCATTTATATATGCAACTGTAATCTCTCTTGTAACCCCATTATTTGAATCAACAACAAACTTTGATGGACAAGGAGTTGTACCATCAAAGTGACCAAACAGCTTATACCCCCTTAGCACCGACTGAAACTGAAATGCCTATTTAGCAAAATTATCATCCCTAAGCTTAATAGTAAGCATTCCCAAAACACCTTCAACTTTAAACGAAGACGCATCCATGAATGAAAAATTGACACTTCCACAGATTAAGACAACTGTATGATGAAAAGATTGATTTTAGAGAATGACACTCTAGACAAATCAAGAAAGATTGACACTTTCTTACAACTATTTTACTACTTCACAATATCGCAATCAACACTTCAATTAACGAACAAACTCACAACCCATACACCAGAATTCATTCACCAATTCAGGAGAAAACATAACAGAATCCCCAATTCACGAGAATCATGACAGAATCTCAAACGCCATTATGTTACAGAATGAAATCAACATTCAAGAAAACCCAGATAAAGAAACACGAACAATCTCACCTGATACAAATCAACTCTTCAAACAAGACACACAATCAATCATTCGAACACCATTGTAAACTTCAGGATCCGCAAATGAATTACCAAGAATCCACACCAGATTAGCGGAAGAAACCCTTGAATGAACCACCAAGAATCTGCATCAGAGTAGCGGAAGAAACCCTTAGAATCAGAAACGGCAGTAAACCTTCGCCGGCGATGATACCATATTAACCTATGAAGCTATGAGAAAGAACAAAGAGAAAGAGGAGAAGAGAGATCTGTGTATTTCGAAGAATAAAAGAGAATACAATACCATCCCAAATGACTGCTACATCAGCTATTTATACTAGCCAATCTCTCATTACATAATGACTCAATTACCTTTTCTAACAACTTCATCCTAACTAACTCAATCCAATTGACTAACCAATGACATACTGCCATATGGCTTGGTTTACATGAATCAACATGATTATATGGTTATTAAGTGTAAGTAACTTAACCAACCTGGGTCTGTCCCATCTGTGTTGGGAGAGTCAATTGGAGAAAGGATTGTTAGCCCTTGGATTATTGTATTGCTGAAAGATAAAAATCACAATGTCAGCCACATTACGTATAATGGAAATATTTCAGTGTGCCGGACACACTCTCACGTAATATCATGTGCTGATGTGACTGATTATGTGGATCAGTTAGAAAAATGGTCAAACCTGCTGTAAATGGGATGGACAAACCACGAAGGAGAGTAAGATTGGAAATTTAGATCTGACTAGAGTACATAATCTCAATCATGTATGGTCGGGTGTTGTTCAGTTGACCCTTGCGGAAATTTTCCCACCAAGAAACACCTTGGGCGTCAATTGTGCCGTTGTTACCGGTAATTCACATCGGTGAGGTTTGTTCCGAAGATGACTGATGAACCTTCCACCAGGAGCATCTCTGCCTCTCCCATATGAAGGCAGTACTGGAAGAAGAGGCCACTCTGACTCATCCTGTTCATTAGGATGGGAAAATAATAAGCTCAATAAAGAAAGGTAAATAGTAAATAGTTCATAAATTTATATGAAAAAGGTGGTATGATGGAAAGAAAGGAAATCAAGGAAGATTACAATCTAATAATTCAGATTTGAAGAAAAATTGATTACACAATTGTCTAATCACCATATGTTTTCCAATTATATATAGACCATATTACGTTGATATGCTTCAGTTTCATTTAACTTCACCATCACAACTCACAATATATACATAGCATGTCCACATACTTGCGTTATGCATTCAGGTATTTGTTACTTAAATATATGCTTAATTGGTTGTAAATTTGTAATTACAATCGAACTAAGTTGTAAGCTAATTCTATGATATAATGGTGATTAAGCATTGTACGTATAATATATATATATATATATATATATATATATAATATCGCATAAAAAGCATGAAATTTGTGTTGAATTGTAATCTTGTCTTGGCTCAAGACAATTGATATGGCCCATACACAAAGAAAGATCCATGCACATGCTACAGAGTTCTAGCAAAATTCAAGTTGATGGAAAGCATGCATAAATAACTAAGGCTTTTTGTAGAAAGATCTAGAATCTTGTAAAAATGTGTGGTTGTTAGGCATTAGCTAGAAAGTTCTAGCAATGCCAAAGTTGGCAAACCTTGCCTATAAATAGGTGAGGTGCTAAGCTATGTGATGTAACAACCACGAGAGCAAGTAGTGAGAAGTGAGAGTGCCAAGTGAGAAGTGAGAAGAAACAACAAGGCTTCTAAGAGTATTTGAGTGTTTCCTCTTGTACTAAGTTTGTGAGTGAATAAAAATGTTGTGTAATACTTTGAGTATTCTTTCTTTCTCTTGCCTATCAATTCCGCTCTTCTTTGTGAGATAAACATATCTAAAGTAGTGAAGTCTTTTTAAGCCCCAACAAGGTGGTATCAGAGCTATGGCTAGCAACGCTATGGCAGCCTTCCAAGTTCCAGTGCTCGACAACAACAACTTTGATAATTGGAGTATCAAAATGAAGGCCCTTTTGGGAGCACACGATGTATGGGAAGTCGTGGAGAAAGGTTACACTGAGCCAGAAGATGAAGCTATTCTGTCCCAACCCCAAAATGAGAGTTTGAAAGATTCAAGAAAGAGAGACAATAAGGCTTTCTACCTTATCTACCAAGCATTAGATGACAATGGCTTTGAGAAGGTCTCGAGTGCAACTTCTGCCAAGCAAGCATGGGGAAGCTTCAAACATTTTACAAAGGAGCCAAACAAGTGAAAAAGGTTCATCTTCAAGTATTAAGAGGTGAGTTTGAATCTCTACAAATGAAAAGGTTTGAATCAATCTCTGATTATTTCTCAAGAGTCTTAGCTGTTTCTAATCAATTAAAATAAACAGTGAAAAATTGGAAGATGTTAGAATTATGGAGAAGATATTACGCTTGTTGGACCCCAAATTTGAGCACATTGTCGTGACGATTGAAGAAACTAAAAACTTGGAAGAAATTAGTATAGAGAAATTAATGGGTTCGCTACAAGCATATGAAGAGAAACATAAGAAAAGGCAAGGGAATGATGAGCAGCTCCTCAAGACGCAAGTTCAGCCAAAGAAGAAAGAAGGAAAGCTTCGACAGTGAGAAAAGCCAATACGAAAGAATTCGTGGCTAAGGTCACGGACGTGGGCGTGGTTATGGACGTGGACGTGGTTGGAACTTCAACAACCATAGCAACTATGAAAGAGGAGAAAGCTCAACGAAAGGTCGTGGAAGAGGACGCTCAAACTTGAGGTATGAAAAATCTCAAGTTCAATGCTACAATTGTCAAAAGTTTAGGCATTATGCTTGGGAATGTAGGGCTCCAAGCAATAGACCTGATGAAAAGGTCAATTATGTGAAAGAAGAGAGAGAAGCGAATGCCATTGTGCTACTAGCATGCAAGAACAATGATGGAGACCAAGACTATACATGGTACCTTGACATCGGCGCCAGCAACCACATGTGCAGAAGAAAAAGCATGTTCGTAAAGCTCAATGAATCGGTGAGTGGCAACGTTTCTTTTGGAGAGAAAAGGTAACATCCTTATTCCCCTAAAAAATGGCGTCACCAAGTAATTTCAAATGTCTACTACGTGCCCAATATGAAAAGCAACATTTTGAGTTTGGGTTAACTCTTAGAAAAAGGTTATGATATTCACATGAAAAATTATAGCCTTTTTCTTAGAGATGACAAAGGAAGATTAATTGCCAAGGTAAAAATGTCAAAGAATAGGATGTTTCCCATGAACATTCAAAACGATGTTGCAAAATGTCTTAAGATATGTTACAAAGACATATCCTGGCTTTGGCATATTCGTTTTGGGCATCTTAATTTTAAGGGGCTGGAGTTATTGTTTAAGAAGGAGATAGCGAGAGGCTTACCATGCATCAATCACCCTGATCAAGCTTGCGAATGATGTTTATTTGGGAAACAGTTCAGGAAAAGCTTTCCAAAGGAGTCGACCACAAGAGCCCAGAAGCCACTCGAGCTCATTCACACTGATATGTGCGGTCCAATAAAACCAAGCTCTTTGGGTAAAAATAATTATTTCATTCTCTTCATTGATGATTTTTCAAGGAAAACCTAGGTGTATTTCTTGAAGCAGAAATCAAAAGTCTTTGGAGCATTCAAGAAGTTCAAAGCCGCTGTAGAAAAAGAGAGTGGTTGCAAGATCAAAGCCATGAGATCTGATCGAGGAGGAGAATTCACTTCAAAGGAATTTCATGAATTTTATGAAGTAAATGGAATTCGTCGACCTTTGACAGTTCCAAGATCCCTTCAACAAAATGGTGTGGCGAAAAGAAAAAAATCAAACTATCCTCGACATGGCTTGAAGCATGCTCAAAAGCAAGAGATTGCCTAAGGAGTTGTGGGTAGAACCTGTAGCATGTGCTGTCTACCTATCTAATAAGTCTTCAACAAGAAGTGTGTGGGGAAAGACTTCACAAGAAACATGAAGTGGAACAAAACTAGGTATCTCTCATCAAAGAGTTTTTGGAAGCATAGCCCATGTACAGGTACCAGATGAGAAGAGAACCAAACTCGACGACAAAAGTGAGAAGTTCATCTTTATCGGATATGATTCAAATTCAAAACGCTATAAGTTGTATAATTTGAATAATGGGAAGATGGTGATTAGTCGAGATGTGACGTTCGATGAAGAAATGAGAATAGGATTTTGGCTCTTATGCAAGTGATCTCAGCTTCTTTCCTCAGTTCGAAGAAGAGAATGAACAAGGGATGATGACACAAGTAAAAGAGGTTCAACAAGAATCCATTACTCTACTTGCTTCACCAACATCAACCAATCATGGCAATTCACCAGCATCAGCATCGTCAAGTGAGAGTTTAAATGAAAGAGAAGTACCACGCATAAGAAGTATATGAGACCTTTATGAGGAATCGGAAAGACTTCATAATCCTACATTTTTCAGTCTCTTTGCTGATTGTGAACCAGTTGACTTCTAATAAGCACTGCAAGATACTAAGTGGAGGAAAGCAATGGATGAAGAAATTGAAGCAATCCAGAAAAATGATACATGGGAACTTGCTATTCTTCCAAAAGGACACAAAGCCATCAGAATCAAGACAAAGAAAAATGCCAACGGACAGGTTGAAAGATACAAGGCGAGACTAGTGGTGAAGGGCTATAGTCAAAGAGCTGGAATTGACTATGATGAGTTATTTGCACCTGTTGCTCGTTTGGAAATGATACGATTACTAATTTCTTTGGCAGCTCAAAACAAATGGAAGATTCAATAAATGGATGTGAAGTCCGCTTTCCTAAATGGAGTCCTTGAAGAAAAAGTCTACATTCAGCAACCGTCAGGCTATGAAATCAAAGGGCATGAAGACAAAGTTCTTAAGCTAAAAAAAGCCCTCTAAGGGTTAAAACAAACGCCACGAGCATGGAATAGTCGCATTGACAAGTACTTTCAGGAGAACAACTTCATCAAGTGCCCTCATGAACATGCTCTCTACGTCAAAGTCAAAGATGAAGATATTCTGATTGTGTGCTTATATGTGGATTATCTAATCTTTACAGGAAATAATCCAAACATGTTTGAAGAGTTCAAGAGAGTGATGACGAAAGAATTCGAGATGACCGACATCGGGCTGATGGCATACTACCTAAGCATTGAAGTCAAGCAGAACGAAGAAGTCATTTTCATCTCCCAAGAAAGCTATACAAAGGAGATACTGAAAAAGTTCAAAATGGACGACTGCAAGCCCATAAGCACACCAGTGATTAGGCAGAAGATTCCAATGATAAAAAAAGCACTACTAGATTTGTGTTCTTCATGGGAGACACTGCATTCATATGGATGTCGAAGAAGTAATCGATTGTCACTCTCACTACCTGCGAAGCTGAATATGTAGCTGCTACCTCATGTGTTTGTCATGCAATCTAGCTGAGAAAGTTGCTGAAAGAATTAAGCATGCCACAAGAACAACCAACAGAGATCTATGTCGACAATAAGTCTGTAATAGCTCTAGCAAAGAATCCAGTGTTCCATGATAGGAGCAAGCACATAGATACTCATTATCACTACATAAGAGAGTGCATTGCAAGAAAGGATGTGCAAGTGGAATACGTGAAGTCTCAAGACCAAATTACGGACATATTCACTAAGCCACTCAAACAAGAAGACTTTATCACACTGAGGAACTCAATCCGCATCACAAGACAAGATTAAGGGGGGATGTCGAATTGTAATCTTGTCATGGCCCAAGACAATTGATCCGGTTCATACACAAAGAAAGATCCATGCACATGCTAGAGAGTTCTAGCAAAGTTCAAGTTGGTGGAGTGCATGCATAAATATCTAAGGCTTTTTGTAGAAAGATCTTGAATCTTGTCAAAATGTGTGGTTGTTAAGCATTAGCTAGAAAGTTCTAGCAATGACAAAGTTGGCAAACCTTGCCTATAAATAGGTGAGGTGCTAAGCTATGTGATGTAACAACCAAGAGAGCAAGTAGTGAGAAGTGAGAAGAAGCAACAAAGCTTCTAAGAGTGTTTGAGTGTTTCCTCTTGTACTAAGTTTGTGAGTGAATAAAAAATCTTGTATAATACTTTGAGTATTTTTTTCTTTCTCTTGCCTATCAATTCCGCTGCATTATATTCTTCTTTGTGAGATAAACATCTCCAAAGTAGTGAAGTCTTTTTAAGCCCCAACAATTTGATCGTATGATGTTAACAATATATAACCAAACAAACACGGAAATATACAAAATAAGAAGAAAAACAAAAAAAATGAAGAAATCACACAAAAATGGGCAAGAAATTCAGACCTGAGTTGCAAGAATAAACGGTATGGAGGAAGAGGGTAAAGTGGCTGGTGACGTTGAAGCTCCAGTGAGCCACCTCCCCGGTGGTACAATACGCTGCGGTCCACTGTCAGATTCAAAACTGGCTTAAATGATCAATGGCCGCCTTGAAGGCCTTTGTGTTGGAAGTTTTTCCATCGCCAACGGCTCCAAAATCAGTCAAAAGAGCACTATGCTTTCTACAGTTAATGGCAGAGTACTCGACTGTGCCCGAAATCGGTTTTCTACGTTCATACAATTTTTTTGGTATTATTCGATGTTAGTAATTAACATGTAAAGGTGCAAAAACAGAAATCTATATATAAGCTGCACAATGCAAATCTCCTTCGCGGCCACGTGAAAACAAGCAGAGGATCCTACTTTATTAATTTTCTATCGTTTGACAAAAAAATAAAAAATAACTTCACTAATAATTAAGCTTTCCTGATTCGACCAGGAGAGATTCTTATTAAGTTCAAATTCCAAAACCCTAGTTACTTCCAATTCCTTGCTCTCCAAGTAACTCACTAACCCTCCGTCCTATTCCTAATCATAATAGGATAATACTATTCCTACTCCTACTCCTACTCCTACTCCTACTCGGCCACTCCTACGCCGACTCGCTTATAAATATCACTAGTCTCTTGCTCTCTCTTCCCATCAGAACTTAAGCAAACATATACAGAAACAAGAACCACGCACGTACTTCACTTTTCTTTTTATGTTTGCAATGGCCGGACCCCTTGTGCCCCTTGTGCCTTATGCTTTCTGCTTCCAACCCACGGACCAAGAGATCATCCGTTCCTTTCTTTACAGGATGGGGGTTAAGCGTGAGCTGTTACTGCAGCCATACAACGAGTATGTGCATGAGGAGGACCTCTTTGACTTCAAAGAACCATGGGAGATTTGGGAAGAATATGGAGGAGATGACCACTTTAATCAAGACTTATATTTCTTCTGCGAGCTCGAGAGGTTACCCCCGACTGGTTTGCGCATCCGTCGCAACATTGGGGAAGGCATTTGGAACCAAAAACAACCCACTAAGCTGGTTTACAATGAGAACAGACACCCTAATCCTATGGGGAGGAAGAAAATGTTCCTGTACGAGAATCGAGGGTCGGAGCAGCACGGAGGGTGGATTTTAGATGAATATAGTCTGCTTGTTGGTGCTGACGGCAGTGATCAAACGGCCTCAAAGGATCGCTACGATTTTCCTTTTGTGATTTGCCGGCTGCGGAAGAATGACAGAAGTGGCGGGAAGAAGAAGAGAAACAACTGATGATTAGCTGAGGAGAGATCATGGATATATTACAAATTAGCTGATGGCATTGAAAATCTGTAACTAAATTTTATATAGAGGTTGTAATTTCGATTCTTCAGTAGCATTGTTCTATATAAGATGTTCAAAAATATTAAAGCTGTTCGATTACTTTCTGCAAACAAATTTATTTTAAATTCACTCAGAGTTTCACACTTTGAAAATTTTACGCTTTCCTTTCGATTTGCACCCAGAATAAAAGTTCTTGTTCGCTAGTTAGACCTTAAAATCGATTTTAATAAATCGTTTGATGAACCAAAGCTTAATCATTTGATCTCCGAACTCGTAAACATATCTAAATAATACTTTTAGATCTTCTTTAACACGCGTTTTGTATCGCTACCATATGAATCAGCCTTTTAACCCAGTGACAGTTTAGAGAAGAAGCAAAACCAACAAGCAGCCGCAGAGGAATTGATGGCATTGATGTGCTGTACTGTATATAAATAGTTTAATTTCAGAATCCATACAGAATTGGAATGCAACTCCCTTCGCAGGCCACAATTCCCTTGGTGAAAGAAACTGGTACGGTAAATTTTCTGTACCTTGGTGAAAAAGAACAAGGTAGAAACTTGACTCAATCGATCTCAGACGGTAAACTTCTCTCTTCTCTGATAAAACTAGCGACGTTTAAGATACATGTCAGCAAAGGGAGAAAACATTACGATAGGAATTGGACTCTTCCGACACCCTCCCCTCCCTCCTTTGCGGCCGATCGAAAACATGTACAAAATGAGACAGAGGGATGTGTGGGGGTGGGGGTAAAGGCTTTGGTTTAACGGGGTAAGCGTATATTTACCCCCTTCCTTTCTGAGCAAGGTATGCCTGGTCTGCGCCAAGGAGGCGAGCCTGAAATTCAGCCCACTCATTTTTGCATCTTGTTCTCACCTGCAAGGAACCAGGAAAGAAAAGTAACCAGAAAATCACAATCACGGAAATATCATTGAATGACATATGAATGAACACAATAGGTTTATGCAGTTTTCCCCCAACAATTATGAATGTAAGGATTTGAAGGCAGAAGAAAGTATGGAAAAGCATGATTTACTAATCCAGTAAATACATTGAAAGGAAGCCAATAAATCATGGGATATTATAGTCTAAATGGTCACAACCATGAAAAAATTATCGAAAATAATCGAGATGGTAGCTAAACTTCTAAAGTTAAAAGGCAATAAGAGAAAAAGAAAGTACGATATCTTATTTTACCATATCACGTACCCCTTCCCATGGAGCTTTTCCATCCTCCTGATTTCCCTGAACATGATGATTTAAGAAGGATCAAGATCAACAGGTTATTTTATTACAGCAATGAAATAAGGGTTTAATACAATTCACGACAGCAACAAAACAAGTAGCTACAAAATGATATGATAACTTCCTTCTTGTGCAGCTGTGCTAATGGTCTTTCAAGGTAGAAAATTGCTTGTTACCAATTTAAAAGTAGAAAACTTATCAATTATAACCTCACATCAGACAGAGTGCTAACACCATCGCGTCAAAAGCTTTGACAAAAAAAGAAAAAAGCAACCATCGCATCAAAAAACATGAAACTATTAATATGCTTCCCCATCAACACCTGTATCAATCCTTATATAAGATAAAAGACTAACCAAATATCAACCGTTTCATGTTTCATGTTTCATATAATATTCTAAACACTTAAGCAAAGCAAGATGTACGCATTGCTTAACTATTACTGTACCCTATACAGGAAAGGGAGATGTCTATGTATGAGTTTTGTTTTGGTCATAGTCCATGTACGATATGCATATAAATGTGCCGATACATGCATGGATTCTCTATCTAGAAAAGATACCAACGATGACTCACCTGGCCCCCAAGAGAAGGAATTACTTGATGAATAATCCACTGTGAATCAACTACACCAATCTTTTCATGTGCAGGCTGGTGAGACAAAAAAAGCATAGAAAACAAAAGTATTAGGGTTTTTTTTTTTTAAGAATAGAGAAGCCTAGCTTATCTAGCAATTGCAACGCTTCAAGAATGGTACAGGCTATCTCATGCCTACTTTTACTACTCCAGATGAATTGCATTCCAGAAATAGATACCACATCTCAAACACATGTTAATAAATATGTTCGTAAATCGCAGGCACTCATATCGAGAGCAGAACTCGTCAATGATCTATCCAACAAAGAGGTTAGGCATAATCCTATCTACTAAAGTTTCATACTTGTAGTTTATGCATTTAATTTTTTATCACTTGGGTTGGAATGAAGTTGGAACCAATTTACACGTTCCTTGGTTTTGAGTCTTTTGGCGCATGCTCAACAACAAGCCAACAATTGCCACCTTAATCTCAGTACGTGATTTTTCGTTTATGGAAATCCTCTGCAGATATTAAATGAAATTACCTCTGAATTTTCATGCAAAAGAAATAAGTATCACTAACAAAGTTTTAAAAGTCTTTTCTTAAAGTATTTTTCAGCTAGTAAAAATGGTGGGGGGGCAATAAAAGGACAACTAAATGGAACTGTGAGAGGCATCATCAAATGCAGGTTTGGAAGTGTGCAATTGAAACACAACCAGCAATATAAGGAAAATCACATAGCAGCAAAAACCCTAGGAAGAAAATACGAAGGAGAGGAACAATAAAATGCAGAAACTGCTAACCTCTACACATCTTCTGAGAGCAAAATCCAATCCCCATCCATGCACTAAATCATTCTACAAGAACACAACAAAGCATTTTA
The DNA here is from genome assembly GCF_963583255.1 of Pyrus communis. Classification (NCBI taxonomy): domain Eukaryota; kingdom Viridiplantae; phylum Streptophyta; class Magnoliopsida; order Rosales; family Rosaceae; genus Pyrus; species Pyrus communis. The sequence goes on along the minus strand of NC_084810.1, from coordinate 18,167,612 downwards.
TTATCATTGCAGGGAAGTTTAAAAAGAAAAAAAAAAATCCTTCAAAATGAAGATTATATCATCCGCAAGATGTTGTAAATGACTACATCAATAGCCAGCCAGAAATTACAACGATACACCATACCTGAATCATATGCCATGCACAACGCCAAGCTTCCCGAGAAAAGACAGGGGCCATTATTTCCACAAATCTGAACACTCAGATGGAATTGTCAATCTGTTAGAATCATTCTGACTATAACTGAGACCAGTACTAAAAGAAAACAAACTCCCTCCTTTTCCAGCTACTGAATCTTCCTTCAAGCTAGAGTTGTTTATTCAATCTTGCGAAAAGTATAACCATAATAACAAGCATGCCCTCTGAACAACTTAGTAAACACTTAGACCGAATACAGCTCATGTTTGACCATGTTATTTTAAATTTTTTCTAGAAGCACCCAAGATGTATGCATATTGTTTGAAAGCAGGAAAACTCACACAATCTTAGACAGTTAGACCCATATGCATGCTCATAACAACATACATGTCCATAGAAAATCGTGCTAGAGAGAGAGCGAGAGAGATCATACGCAGCACAAGGAGGAAGAAGTGGGTCACTACACCAGCCTGGTTTCTCTTCAGTATCCCTGTTTATCAATCCAGACACAAGGAAATTAATTTCCAATACATGGAACATTTATAGCTGCATGGTGATTTGAGTGTCAGTGTATAGGGGGCAAGGGGCATTGAGTGAAAGAGGAGAAAGAGCGTACTTGTGAACTTCTCTGTCACCTCTCCTCTTTGTCATCTCCCACGTCAGTCCATTATTGGGCTCAAGACCAGGTTGAGAGATCTCCAAACCATATTTCTTGACCAACTGTATATATCTGGTAATCACACGGAATATGAGTTGGAGAATAAGGTAAAAGGGAATGAGAAGAAGACATGAATGGATAAAGTAAGAGGAGAAACCATGTTTGATGAAAGACATGCAACTTACTTCTCTCCATTGAAATGTTCTACTCCCAAGTCTTCATCCCAAATGAAAATATATTCATAAGCTGCTACGATATCAGGATGCAAAAATCTCTTTGCGTACCACCTACAAAGCAATGGAAAGTATGACAACTGGCTGCAAAAGATCCATTTCTAAATGACAATGCAATAAGAAGAAAAAGACAACTAGTTTAAATTTTAAAAAGCTTGTTAGTTGAAAAAAGCCACACAATGAGAACTTTAAACTATGAAAAGCACCATTGAGACTTACCATTTTGCTTGCCTCTTCACACTAACATGAATTGCCCTCTTTGACCACTCAAACTCCTCCCACTCACTAGTCCGGCCATCATAGTGAAAGAGCAATATTGTGAAGTTCTCGGAGAACTACCAAATGTAAGAACGAACCTCAGTATTTTTGAACATCAAATCAATAATTAAGAGAAAAAAAAGAAAGGAGATAACAGATTTTTCAACCTTTTTAACCGCTGCATCAATATTCTTTTTCTGATTTATACCAACAGTAAATGATACCAAATACTTTGGCGTTACTTTCAGATCCTGCAGAGTTCAAGAACGTCATTATAAGCAATTTTCAGACCAAGTTTATTAAGCAACATGCAAAATACATAACGGCCTCGAAGATGGCATGTAAGAGTAAGACTACTGCTGCAAGATCGTGCTTTGCATACAGACAAAGTTTGACTAGAAATTTCCACAATATTCCTCCAACTAATCTTTCCTTACAATACCCATCTCCATAATCCGCCCTTTCTACTTAAACCAAAACCCTTGGATCCTAACTCATTCAGAAATGTGGATACACCATAAATAATAAAATTAATAATGTTTTGAAAATTAAAATATGTGCAGTACAGTTACTTTCACTATGCCTATCAGATATCATACCTCACCGGGTTCACCCCACAATCTCCGGATATAAAGATCAGATTTAGGAACAATAATTCCTGGAGGTAGTGTTTCCGCACCACGCGGGTTTGTTGGAACATATATCTGTCAGAAAATTAACAAAAGGATATGAAAGGACTATTACTTGGAATGTGATGGACATGAATTATGGGTGAAAAACTAGCTAGCACTATGAATAAATGTTTATGACCATGGCGGTCTGGAATCCCAGGCTACACCACATCCTAAACATTTTGGGAACTAATTAATGTAGGATTATAGACAAAATTATGCAAAACCACGGCTTCGGTCACCAAATTTAAAATTGAATTGCCACAAGTGCGAAATATCTTGTACAAGAAGTAGAATAAGTACCTTAGGGACACCCTCTGATCCTTCATCTTCAAGACTCTTGCTTGAAGGGGGAGTATTAGGTCTACGTAATTGGGTGAAGGCTACATCAAGAGATGTTATAAGGCTTGAAGGTAACCTAATCTGTGAAATTCAAAACGAATCACATACATATACACGGCCAATTCGATATAAGCACATACTGATGAAGGCCGATATACCTTGTTTAAAGAAACTGACGGTAATGATACACCAAGGAAAAATCCAAAGACAACTCCCAAACTTGTAGTGAAAATAAGCCTGGCACTGTCATTTGATTTCTTAACCCCGCTGAAAAATTAAAAAAAAAATAAAATCAAACAAATTCAGAAAAACAAAACTAATGATGAACTGAGGTAAATGTAACAATCTTATGAGGCATCGGGTATTCGGGATCATCATGATAATACGCACGTACCTGCGGTGTACAGTGCCCATTATGGTGTTGTCTCTGAGACTCAACTCAAAAGCTTACTCCCAGAAAATACTCAATTGATTCAGCAACTTCTCAATCCAATATTGCATTCTTCTTCAGTCCCACAATCTTCTATCAAACTACAAATCCCCAAACTTACACTCCTAAAAAATCAACATCAAAACCACAGCCAAATCAATACCATAATTAATTGACGAAAAAAAAAAAAAAAAAATCAAAACCATAATTCTCCCCTGCTCATTTCTCATATCACATTTCACATTCTTCATCAAACCCATAATTTATTTAAAATTAGTTCATATCATATGATCCCAACGTTCGATTAAATAACAAAATTCAATTTCAGCATATGAACGTTATGAAACGAAACAAAAATGGAAAAAACCCGAAAATGAAAATTCACATTCTCTATTCGTTTGACGATCAGAAAACTGGGAATAAAAATATTTAAAAAACATGAACGGCATTGCGGAGATTCTAGGGTTTGGAGATTACGGCGGTGGCCGGAGATCGTATCGGAGACAGAGAGAGAGAGAGAGAGAGAGAGAGAGAGAGAGAGAGAGAATGCAGTGGCACAGCGTTTGCAGCACTTCCACGGCTACAGTTGTTGGTTTTGATCAATTTGTTTGCCCGCTTTGCTCCTCCAGCTTTGATAAACGTACATGGAATTTTACTTAACTCTGCTTCTATGCGTGCCACGTACGTTATTTTACATTGTGTACACTTCCCAAAATACGATGACATGTCACGTTTCCATTTCTATGGATTCTCTGTGTCAAATCTAATTGGACACAAATAGAATTAGTAAAATACTTGCAAATTTTCATTAATTTCATTCCTTTTTATTTTCCTTTTCCATGCATTCATGAATCGAGACATTTTTATTAATTTCATTCTCTAAATCGTAAGCCAAAACAATGCATTGTGTTCAAATTGTAACGTAGGCGCATTCATTATGGTCATCAGACGTAGTGGCACATTAGGGCACAAACTAATTAGGTTGGCTCATGTAATGAAAGTCTCTACTACAATTATTTCAATTTTTTTGGTTAAATATACATAGGGATTTTATTTATACTCTGCTTCTATGCGTGCCACCTACGTGATTTTAGATTACAATTTAGGTGTACACTTTCCAAAATACGATGAACATGTCAAATTTCCAATGTCTACACTCAAATCTATTTGGACACAAATAGACATACTTGCAAATTTTCATTAATGTCATTCATTTTTATTTTCCTATTCAATACATTCATTAATCAAGACGTTTTTATTATATTTTATTTCATTCTCTAAATCGTAAATAAAAGGGGCTTTTAGATCCAGGTCCAAAAATGTAGAGTGTTTTTGGGAGTGAGTCCAGTTATCTAATTATATGTTTTTATTTCTTTTATACTCATTTTATATTTTCAAAAAATATTAAAAATCAATTAAAATCTTCTAATATTATGCATTTTCCAACTCCAAAAGAATATATTTAATATCTTACAACAAAAATACTAATATACTAGCATAAATTTATCTACAAAACATTCTACCCTAACTCAAGTAACAAATATATGAATGTATATAATACCTATACGTGAGATATGAAACCTAATTAAAATGTAGAAAAAACATAACATACCTACAAGTAAGACACATTAATCTGTGATAGGTTGATTATAAAAAAAGAATCTGTCATATAGGTAGATAAATATAATTAACCTGTGATATAGGTTGATTATAAAAATTAAAAATAAAATCTATAAATGGGGTTTAAAGTAGGAGGAAAAACGAGAAATAACAAAAAGATAAATAAAAAGAAATAAGCAAAGAGATAATTGGGAAGAAATTTGATTTTTATAATAAATCTTATCATTGAACATATAACTATTGATAATTAAATAATTAAATATAACAAATTGGACTTATTTTAATAAACTGGACTATTCCTACTATTGGCTCAAAAAATTGGACTTTAATCAAGTTTCCCCATAAAAACTATGTATGTGTTCAAATTGTAACGTAGGCGCATTCATTATGTTCATTAGACGTAATGTCGACCTTGGCTATTTGGTGGCGCATTAGGGCAGAAACTAATTAGGCTGGCTTATGTAATGAAAGTCTCTACGACAACTATTTCAATTTTTTTTTTAGAAACATACAAGGTATTTTATTTATACTCAGCTTCACTTCGTGCCACCTATGTGATTTACATTACAATTTAAGTGTACACTTTCCAAAATACGATGAACATGTCATGTTTCCAATTCCTATACTCAAATCTATTTGGACACAAATAAAAAAAGTAATTACTTGCAAATTTTGATTAATTTCATTCCTTTTTATTTCCTATTCAATGCATTCATGAATTGAGACTTTTATTTTATTTGATTTTTATTTGATGCTCTAAATCATAACTCAAAACTATATATTCTGTTCAAATTGTAATACAGGCGCATTCATTATGGTCATCGAACGTAATGTCGACCTTGGCTATTTGGTGGTGCATTAGGGCAAAAAGTAATTAGGCTGGTTAATTTATGTAATGAAAGTCTCTATGAAAATTATTTCAATTCTTTCTTGTTAAACGAACACGGGATTTTATTTATACTCTGCTTCTATGCTTGCCATGTACGTGATTTGACATTACAATTTAGATGTACAGTTTCCAAAATACGATTAACATGTCACATTTCCAATATCTATACTCAAATCTATTTGGACACACATACAAATAGTAATACTTGCAAATTTTCATAAATTTCATTCCTTTTTATTTTCCTATTCAATGCATTTATGAATCGAGACTTTTTTTTTTTATTTTTTATATAATTTCATTCTCTAAATCGTAAAACAAAACTATGTATTTTGTTCAAATTGTAATGTAGGCGCATTCATTATGGTCATCGGACGTAATGTCGACCTTGGTTATTTGGTAGGGATTAAGCCAAAAACTAATTATGCAAGCTCAAGTAGACAATTTTTTCGATTTTTTTTATAAACGTACATGGGATTTTATTTGTACTCTGCTTCTATGCATGCCACATACGTGATTTTTCATTACAATTTAGGTGTACAATTTCCAAAGTACGATGAACATGTCACATTTTCAATTTCTATACTCAAATATATTGGCACACAAATAGAATTAGTAATACTTGCAAAATTTGATTAATTTCGTTCTTTTTTATTTTCCTATTCAATGCATTCACGAATCGAGACATTTATTTATAGATTTCCTTCTCTAAATCGTATACCAAAACTATATATAAATATATATATATATATATATATATTTATTTTTTTTTTTTCAAATTGTAATGCAGGGGCATTCATTATGGTTATCTGACGTAATGTCGACCTTGGCTATTTGGTGGCACATTAGGGCAAAAACTAATTAGGCCCATGTAATAAAATCTGTAGGACAATTATTACAAATGAGATGGCGGATATTGCAGTCACCAATGATGCACCATTCAGTTCTCTTCTCTTTTCTCCCACCCCCATACTCAAGGATGGCTATTTCGCAGTTACCATGCGTGATGTTGCAAATCAAGAAGAGTAGCCTGTTTGGTGGGCCGAATGGGACATCCTATTCAACATTAAAATAGACTCGTTTCTAAGCCGTTATTTGATGCGATTAAAAGGCATCGCGGATGAGATTTCTATTTCGGATCTAAGTCAGGAATTACACATTTCATAACGTGTCTGTTGACACGCTCGCTCCTCCTCTTGTTGTATCCAAACATACCCAATCTTTAACCTAACTAATCCAAAATTTTCTCTCCGTGTGTGAGAGTCATTCTCTCTTCCTGAGAGTCTTTCCCACCGTCTGTGTGAGTGAACTCCCCACCGTATAAAATCGTTGCCGATGGCGGAGGAAAGCTTTTCTTTTTGCTCTCTGTTTCTCAGTTTTTTGGTTAACTTTCCCCCCAGTTCTTCCTGATTCACCCAAACAGTCTCTCCTCGACGTTTGTCATCCCAAATACTTTCAATTTGATCTTCAGTCAGATTTCAACGCAAATTTTTGCGATCATTTGAGAGGGTGCGTAGAGCTCCAGTGGACTCATCGGCTCGGGTGTTTAATACAAGACCTCCTTCTCCCTTGTTTGCCTTCGTTGGCCGTGTCGTTCGGGGTATTTTCACAGATTTCTTCCAATTTTTGGCTGAGATCGGGGCGATCGGGCTTTCGTGGTTGGGTTCTGCAGAGCTGCTTAATTGGATTTGGCGTTGGCTAGAGGATTTGTTTTGGGTTGATTGGAAAAACTGTTACGGTGATGGATGTTGGGGTCGAGAAACCTCTTTTGTTTTTGTCCATAGTGCCGGGCTCTTTTTTTTAACTTTCTTGGGTTAGTTGGGAGGTCCAGTTGTGTGTTTGGTACTATATTTTGTATGTGGGCCTCTGTTTGTAATTTAGTGTTTGAAATAAAATTGTCTTCTTTCTTCAGAAAGGTTTTACCAAAACAAAAAAAACCTAACTAATAAAAAAAATACAAAGTCCTCTCATATATGTCTGTCCTTCCAAAAGAGCCCAAAATGTGTTTCTCATATTTCTCTCTTCCTGCCTATTCACGATTACTAGTGTTGGTGATGTTGGTGGCCTTGGGTTGTTTTGGGACATGAGTTATGGCTATTTTGCTCTTGATCTCCATTTATACTTTTAGTACTATAATTTAGTTGCTTTTCTTTTCACTTGTAAGTGAGAAGAAATTTTTTAAAGCTCCTCTCAACTTGAGGTCCATGGTCATCACATTTGGTGCTCGACCATTATGGCGGGCCCTAACAGGAGTTATTATTTGAGACATATCGTAACAAGTCTTAAAAAAAAAAAAAATTAAAACAAAATAAAAATAAAGTTAGGCTTTTTATATTAGCACACCACAAAATGTCGAATGCATCCCATATTAAAATTTAATATTAAATGATTTATTTACCCTACTATGCAATGACAATTTTGACCTTATTAGGTTAAAATAAAAAATAAAAAAAAATTCTAAATACACCCCAAATCACTTTTAACGTATTATTATCTTCTTCAACTATCAAAATCCCTCCGACTCTCAATTGTTGAACAAAACTCTAACCAATGAAACTACAAACATGTTAATTGAGAATTTATTTTTGACGAATGAAACACGAAATCGATGTTTCTGAAGCTTCACATGATGTAAGACTTCATATTTTTTATTGTTTTAGTGATTTTGACGACATCGATAATGATTTAATCTTACTTTTGCTGCGTTATTCAAGCTTCTATGCTCGTATCATCTTTTAGGGATCACATGGATTACATGAAGAATTAAACATCTAAAATTACCACCAAATATTAAAAACAGAAGACATGGGTTTTAATGGTGGAATTGAAAACAACCCACATATGCTTTAAATCCCAGACGACATCTTTTGTCAAAATTCCAATTGGCATTTTTTGTCCAAATTAAAAGCTTTATAAGATTTGAGAAATGTGGGGTGTATAGAAAGTACGGGATGCATGTAGAAAATATAAGGTGTATATTAAGAATGTGAGGTGTGAGGGTATTATGGGAAAGTATGTGGGGTGTATTAAGATAAATTTTCATTGAAAAAACAAATGTAGGATGTATTAAGTATGTGAGGTTTATTCAATAATTTGTGGGGTGTTAATATAATAAAACTAAAGTTATTGTTCAAAGTTTAGTAGTCATATTACCTGCAGTATCACGGAAGTTACCAAATATGAGGTTATCACTAATTAAAGCCTTGAGGTTCTTTGAGAAGATTACCACCACATTGGCTTGACATTTTAAACACATGGTTAGAGCATTTTCAAGGAAGATAATAATGGGATAGCAAAGTTACATTTGTTATGCCACGTAAGAAAAAACATATCTCCCACGAAAGAAGCAATTGAATTTTCTTTAAATAAAAAAATAATAAAATCAGTTGCTCCTTAGCAAATTGAAAAAATAGCAACTAACCTTTCAAATATGAGTAATGCTGAGGGCATCTTCAACTAAGATAACAAAGTTTTCTTTAAAAGTATTATTACCCATTTTGGCACTTTTATGCTATTTTAATAATTTGTTATTCAAATTCACTATTCAACCAACTCTTCAAATTTTATTTTTCATCTTAAAAATATTAATATATTAAGTTTATCTCATCTTGTGGGACCCAAATTTTGTTTTCAAAACACTCTTTACTAAACAATACTTTTTTTTTTTTTTAAACAAACGATATTATTTACGCTAAAGGTGAAGGATTGGGCTAAGCCTCGTAATGGACTAGTAATAATGTGGTTCAAATTCGCCTTTGGCGATAATCGAATCTAAGACTTCTCACTTACAAGTGAGAAAGAATACCACTATCTTCCTTTGAATAAAATAGAGTGTAGCGCCCAATTTGCTAAATTGAAGAAGTAGCAACTGACATTGTATATCTACAAAGTTAATTGCTAATTTTTCAATTTGCTAATTCAGTTCCTACTTCCGTTGGAGATGTATTTTTTCTATGTGGGATAGCAATCTAACTTTGTATTTTTTCTATGTGGGATAGCAATCTAACTTTGCTATCGTATTGCTACCTCCCTTTGAGATGCTCTAATCATCTTTCAAATGCCAGGTGAACATGGTGGTAATTTTGCTCTCAGTTTAATTGTGTGTGTGTGTGTTTTTATTTTTTATTTTTTTGAAACACCAGTTTAATTGTGTTTGTCTACTTTTTTTATGTTTTGCTTTGTTTATGTTACGGTTTTGTGTTTGATTTGGACTTAAGTCCATCTATCACAATTTGTAATTCTCCTTTTGATTAATGAAGTCTATTTTCAACAAAAAAAAAAAAAAAAGAAACTTTTTGCCTTGAGGAATAACTTTATTACTTATTAGAGTCACCTCTCGTTATTATTTGAGAGGAAAATCAGCTTGTAATAATATGCCTCAAGTATTAACACGTGGTTAGGCTTGCCTGAGTGTTGGGCAAATGAGGCCACATATTTATACTATATTGGTGTATTATATGACGTGGTAAATGAGGGATACAATTGATGGTCAGTGAGATAAATTCATTAATTGATATGAATGTAGACATCACTTTGTCACATAAGATGATACGCTAATGTGGTACAAAAATATGATCTCACTAATGGTTTTCTTAACTAAAACATAGTTTGCTTCAAGTAGAGAGGATGCCACAAGACTGCAATGTTGATATTTGTTATAATTTTTTTTTTAAATAATTTTATTTATTGAGGTTGGCAATGGGGTTTGTCAAGGTCATTTTGTATGGACTTCTTGCCTATGAAAAATAATTTAGTATTGAAATTCCATCCAAACGGTAACTAATTCATCATTTTTAGACAGCTACTAGATACACACCAATGTCATATTTCTACACCCACATTACAATCTCATCCACTATAAAAAGTTAAAAAATTGAAATGCTATTTCCACCGCACTATTATTCCTAAAATAACCTTTAATATACTATTTATCCACCCACTATTATACCTAGAAAATTGAAATGTTATTTCATCAACAACGAAGTCTTCTCTGACGACAATTTACTAGCAAATGAATGACCATTCAAATACTACTGTTGTTGTGGGATTATGCACTTGCATAACTACCATCAATATCCAATCATCATCAGCGGCTAGCTTCTTATCCTTGAATTGGAAAGGGCATCCACATTCTATCCCCATCATTTGTGTCTTTGTTGTGAATTCAGCGGAGATATTGTCCATTTCTTTCACAATCGAATGTAAGTCTAGGGCTCCTACTACCTTTTTGTGCCCAACCGATTATTATTATATAACTTTCAAAGTCCTTATAGGTAATTTTACAAATAGGTAAACTTGTAATTAAAATTTTCATTAAAAAGTGGGTGGGAAGATAAGACAATGGGATGAGAATAACAAAACTCTTTTTTAGAACACGTTGATGGGTTATATCTTTCATAGTGTAAAACATAAACTAGTTCACTCATATTATAACACTTAAATTAGTTATATCACGTGCCTGTGTGCCAAAATATGCACTAGTTTTTGTTCCAACAGGTTTTTAAGTAAAAAAATGTGGGAACTTGAATGAAATCAATATCCCCACTTTGTACTATGGTCTATGGTCTAGTGGTATTATCTTCACTTGCAAGTAAGAGGTTTTAGGTTCAATTCTCGTGAATATCGAGTTCGATACCAAATTTATTTCCCCACCCACCCCTTAGAGTATCATTACAAAAGTGTGTAAACTATAAAAACAAGTCAAGGTGGATTGTCTAACACTAGAACTTTCGTGTAACAACTCTACCAGAGGCGAGGCTATTACAAGAATAGCATCTGGTACGCCTGTTACAATTTTAATGCCCAATAACCAATTTGGTCTCGAGGTAAGGAATAACTAGTTACACTAAAAGATACGGTCAATACACTAGAAACCACACTTGTAACCCAAGTCAATTCACAAGGTTTTTTAAAGTCGCCGGTGAGATACACGTGAAATACGTGCAAGATCATCATTAGGACCATCATACTTGCCGACCATCGATGAACTGATCGGATTAACCAACCAAAATTAGTTTCAGTCATTATATATTGAACACAATTAGGTAGCTACTTGTGCTAAAAAACAAGTAAGCCTAATTCCCCATAGACAACAAAATATGTTGACGTGAGGAGGAACATATTTACTAGTTATATCATCGGCAAAATTGCCTAGATGTTCTTCGAATCAATCATAGATTTTATTGAGATAGGTAAATCAAGGGGACAACCCGCCCCCGGCCCCCGGATCACCCCCCCCCCCCCCCCCCCCAGGTGGGCGGGCGGGAGAACATTTATGAAAATTTCATCTTGTACAACTCAAAAAGAAACACCCAAATACTAGTTCTAATGGATGTGTTTAATATAAAGTACCAAAGAATAAAAGTCCGAAATCTCTTCTTTGTGGTTATAATGCCAAAAAATCAAGTCGGCTCATTCGTCTATATATTGATTGTTATTGGCCTCTTGAATCTTCTATCTATCTATTTTCTTTGATGTTATTTATGTTTAATACTGCTGTTTTCTTTACTATTGAGGGTTTAGGGATAAGGAGGGGAAAAAAAAAAATCAGGTATTTATCAGGTGCTTATCTGGGATAAGGAGAAAGGAAAAAATAGAAATGAAAATTTGAGACAGCAAATCATTTTGAGAGCAGAGTTTACATTCATTGAACAATCTTTTCCTTGCTTACAAAGTTTTTTTTTTTTTTTGTCAAACCTTTGCTTACATAGTTACAAGCCAACTTTCGGCTGCATTACAACATTAGCAACACAATCCCAATTTTCCTTGCCAAAAATCTATCTTCACCAGTCACCACCTAATTCAGCACTGTTTTTCCTCCACTCACCCAAATTGTTCTCAGCACCAACCCCACTCACATAAAGTTTAAAAGGAAAATAAAAACAGAAATTACATAAAGAAATAAAGAATAATCAACTAACAGAAATTTAATTTTTAAAATTTGGCACACCTTGATGGCAGACCTGTTTGATGGTCAACCATCACTATCTCTGTGGCATTATTGCATCCAATTACATCCTGCCCCAACTTTGCCCCAGCTGCCTTTAGGCCCTTCAGAGAGACTGGCTGGTTGAAGAGGTTCAAAGATGGCAGCCTTGAGGCTGGAGGCAATTTCCCACCTGGCAAAAAGTTTCTAAAGTCTTCCTTCAACAATGGCACCTCAAAATCTGACTTGTCATGCTTCACAACATTGTCCTTGGCACTGATATGTGCTCCGGGTTCCATATGGTTAGTCGAAAAGCTTGCCTGATTTGGAAAGTTTGGATAGAGACTGACGTACCCTCTGAGATACATCATGTCTATGAGGAACTTTTTCCATGAAGCTTGCCAGCCATTAGTCCTGGACTTGGGAATTTGAACCGGGTTTTTCTTGGCGTCTTCGGTGAACCTCATGTTCATGTAGACATAGAATTCTCTCCATTGCTTGGGGAAGAAGACTGCACCCCAACTGCATGGTAACTGATGGACATATGGTGTGTTTGGATGGATGTTCTTGAAAAATTCGGTTGGATTCCACTTAGGCCTTTCTTTCACCACTTCAACCAGCTTAGGGGTGTAAAGAGAGATCGAGGAGAGCTCTGGGAGGGACACTTGGGGGTCATAGTGATAAGTTAAGAGGGCGTATTTGATCCATAGGTAGTAGTAAGGAGAGACTTCAATATCATCCTCGAGTAACAGACCAAAATCATCGTCAGATGAAGGGTACCAACTCTCGCTGACAGCTCGAATAAGCCCTCCTTGGATGATTCGTCTTTTGAGGGTTTTCGGGCCATGAGCCCAGTCAAAGGAACTTACTAGTCTAATAGTTGCCTCATCCACTTTACTGTCCATGTTAAAGCTGATAGGTACCTCATCACCAAGATAGTAGGCATCACTGAGAGATTTGAGCAGCCTTGTAAGTGAGTGAACTCTGTTTTGGGTGATGATGTTGATGGATATCCGCATTCGGTTCCAATCTGCATTCGAGAAATTCGTAGGTTAGATACATGCTAAAAGAAAGTATGAAATGGTACGGAAAGTTAGTGATACATTTTGAAGCAAATTTGTTATCTTAATTGGAGTTAAAGGCTATCAATCTATCTTACTTGGCAGTGCTGTTGTTCTAAGATCAGCCATCCAAAGAACCTTAGAAATCGAAGGCCTCGGTAGAAGAACCAATGTTGTATTATTTGTATTTGTTTCTGTCGCCATTTTCAATGCTTTCTTCACATTAGGATCAATGTCAGCCACTGTGATCACTACACTTGGGTTGTGAATCTTGATCAATCCTTTCATGCTAGCATACACTCCTTGCAGCACTACCACCTCCGAGTTTGACACTCCCGAGAGAGCTCCCACAGCCAAATCGAATATCTTAAACCTTCTCTCTCTACAGACCAATATAGGCCACTTGAGAGCAGTTGCTGCATCTTCACAAGTGCAGTAACTTCCGCCCGAGACAGCGATGTAAGCTTTCTTGCCAACGGTAGACCTGAATTTCTCAAGAAGGGGTGCAAGTGCCTTAACTTCATCAACCGAATGAGCATAAAAGAGAGCATCAACCTTTTGAGGATACATTGCAGCCCACTGAGTGATATAACCAGTAGATAGTGCTTTCCACCATTGATCATCTCGGACTTGAACGATATCTTTGAAAATTACAGTGGTTTCGGACACATAAGCAAGCCTATGTTCACTGTCGCCCCAAGTTTCCTTATCATTTGAGTCAATTGGAAGAACAAATGATCCTGCATTTCTGTACTTTTGAAGCTGATAGCTGCATTTTCACCAAAATAAAAAGTAACCATCAGAAACTATTCCAAATGGCTAAATATAATCCAATTTGAGAATTGTATATCCGGTTGATAACAGATTACTCAGAAAAAATGCTGAAAACAGTAAAATTTTAACACTTGGGTTTGATCGAAATTCAATTTTGTTGAAGGATGAAAATCCAACTACCTCCTTTCGTCATTCTTGTATTACAAAATTCAGACTTCTAGCCACAAATAAATGCTTTAGTGCGTGAACTATTCTACAGGGCTGCCCTCCATATACGACCAGTCACCTTAATGCCCTACGTAGTTACTAACCCACTACTCTAGGCTTGGCGTGACAAAAACTCCTTAATTATATATTACATGGAGAATGGTATTCAGAGTTTAACTTGTAACCAATGTTCCAATGTTTTTGCAGGAAAAATTTGAAATTTTAGTTGTTAGTTTGGTCAGCCTAATTCAAAAGAATCGACTGCTGTAGTTGGCAATGTCCTCCCAAGCCAAATGCAATGAAATAATAATCCCACAATGCAAAGGGGAATCTGGAAAATTTCGACATGCGCAACGTGGGAGAAAGTAAAGTACAAGACACAAGCAAGTGGATGCAGAACATCAATTAGTGGAACAAGGAAACAAAAATACCAAATATTAAAATAAAATAATTAATATGTACATCCACAACAGACAAGTTGACCACATTATTAGAGCAATAGTGTTTATATTCCTTCACACAAATTAATCCCCATTAGAAAGAAAATCTGATTTAAGTACGGAATTAAAACTTGAAATGGCCAAATACACTTTGTGTTCACAGTTTATTCCAAATCAATTTTCTAAAGTATGCCTGAATTAATTTGATTTTTTAAACATATGATGACTAATAGGATTTGAGTTTAAAATTTCCAGCTAAGCCAATCAAATTTCTGATTTAAATACTTAGAAGTGCTGGCTACTTGGCTGAAATTAACAACATTTCATGCAAATTTAACAGTAATTTTCTGTAGTAATTAAGAATATAAGCCTGCATCAAGGTAAAAACTTCTCTACTAAGATGAAAATAACCAAGCGGATTAGTTCAGTTGGGTAGAGCAGTGTGCTCACCCTGTATATTAGAGCAGTTAATATTATAGCTTTCTAAAAAACAGATGAAAAGCAGTCAAAAATGTACCTGAGGTGTAGATCTTCGCCAGTCGAAAAGGTGAAGGGTTTCTCGATGAAAAGTGTCTTGATATGCTCTGCAGACAAGAACCAAGAACTGGAAAGGAAGTCCACCTGCACAATTTTATCCAGTGTGATATCATAAGCAGGGTCAGGCAAATAAAGCCCTGCCTCCTTAGACCTGAACTTTCTGTAGCTTGGAAAGGTAAAATCCTTCTGCCTGAATGGCAGAATTCTCCCTATGCTTCCCAAAACCGCATTCTTGTACTTCTCCGTTCCCGCTACATGTGACAAAATCTGCAGCATTTTCTTCCCAGGAATCATGTCATCATCAAGAATGTACACAAGATCGGCTTCGGTTTGCAGAGCCATTTGGAACCTTCCATAGTACTTGAAGTCATAGCTTGAACTTATGAAGCTTATCCTTGAATCGTTGTAGCTTTCGACAATTCTCTTCAACGAAAGCTCATTTGGGCTCCCAAATGAAAGCACCCAAACGTGGTGGAAGGGAAGGGTTTGTTGAAGCAAGGTTTCCAGCTGAGCACAAAGTGTTTTTCTCTTGAAGTGGTTTAAGATCACTGTGACTTTTGGTCTGTTGGGGCCTTTCAAATCCCACTTCGATTTCATTGCCATCAACTGAGCAAGAGTTTCGGTGCCGATGGATTTGCTCTGAAAGTCCAAAACCTCATGGTAAAGCTCTGTCTTAAGCTTGATCATCTGGGCATCGTTGGACTTCTTCTGCATGAAATCAATCTTCTCATGCTCGCAAACTAGCGAGGGCATGATTGGAAGGCTTTCGGTTTGAACAAGAGAAGCGGATTCTTGATAGTGGTTGAGAATGTGGGGTTGGATTATATAGTGTTTCCATTGTTGTGCAATCTTGGTAGCCCATGCAAAGTCTGGTTTGGTTCGTAAATCGATCGAAGGGCTCATGTAGTAAAGGAGGAATGTTGCATAAACTGCAAAGGCAAATTGGAGACAAGTGAGAGCAGTTACAAGCCTAGAAGAAGTACTCTTATGAGCCTTCAACTTGGCCTTCCCTCCCACATAATCATTTAGCATTCCTTCCAAGCAGTCCGCACTTCTTGTGTTCGAATTTCGAGCCATTTCCATCATTTGAGTTCAAGTCCAAATCAATCTCACACCTGCAAAAAAAAAAAAAAAAAAAAAAAAAAAAAAAAAAAATCATCAACAAACACATTCATAAATCGTTCATCGGCCTTGGATCTTGAGCTAAAAAAAACTTGTGAAGCAATTTAAGTTTGAAACTCACCAAAAACAAGAACCCAAATGAGCAAAAACAACAAATCTGAACTTGTTAAGAGTGCTAGCTATGAAACTAGTAGAGGTTGAGATTATTAACGAAATTTCATCAAACACTTGGACTTCACCACCACCAACCACCTTAAGGAGAAAAGGTTTTGAGGAGAGGCCAAAAGGGCTTTCAAGTAAGCTGGTCCTAATTGTGTTGACAAGCTTTGAGGGGTCATGTGTTTATATATATATATATATATATATATATATATCTATGTATCCATATGTATGTATATGTATAGAAGGAAAAGTACAAGAAAAGTGAAGGGGAAGCACCCCATGGAAAATGCAGCAAGGGTCACATGGGGCAAAACGCATATAATTAAAACGGACGGTTAGGATTAAGTTATAAGAAGAGTGTTTTTTAGACGCGTTCCCTTTTCACTACAACTCTTACATTTCCACCCTTAAGGCACCATTGAAAGCCGGCTCTGCTGCCGCAGATAAGGGCTCCTCCTGCGTTTTCGGCACTGCTATGTGACAAAAAATTCTCACTCTCCTTCTCTCTCTGTCTGTCTCATATGTACTGCCCACTGAGACCCCACAAGACAATCGAAGCCCTCAAATTCTGAACCTTAGAAGTCTATAATCATTGTTTAACGGACCTTATAGAAACCCAATTGGCCAAATCCCCAAAAATTCACATAGCAGAGAACTGAGATTAAATTTGTCAAAATCTCAATTCCCAAGAAAAATTGGTATCTGATTTTGTCTTAAGACGGTCAACACATGGAGTTCATGAACCAGGAAAGAAAAAGGAGTAGTAGTGCATACGCCAAGTTATAAGATACAAATTGACGTGGCAATATTTTATTTGTTTTCGGTCTTAGTCAGTTATAAAAATTATGTATTCACAAAAAGTAAAAATTAGAAATTTGCACGTCATTTAGTAACAAATGTTGGTAATAAATGAAAAAGAACTTGTATCATGTAGATTTACGACTCATACTTCCTAGTTTGATTATGAAAAATAAAAATAAAAAGTACTACTAGATACATTTAACTTATAGGATACAAACTAATGTGTTAGTGTTTTATTTTTTATTTGATATTTGTCCAAAGGAAAATGAAGACAACGTAGAGATAAGACTCATACAAGCTACCTTGATGATGAAGGAAATGAGTAGAGATAAGAGAGAAGTTCCTTTTTCAGCTTTTCTCCTTCAGCAAAACAGGCGAAAGCTAAACCTGAAATTCACACCCCCACCATGCACAGCGTGAACGAGAGCTGCCGCGTAGGGTTACAGAGAATGATGCATGTGCATGAGAGGCATAAAGATTGAGTACTATAGAGATAATTAGTTCATAAATAACTAAACAAATCTTTATGTACATTTGAAATATATATAGTTTGACCATATGAAGATACCTAATTGTACATTGCAGCAAGCTGTAATTTGTTAATGGTTTTTTGCCGAACTTTGACAAGTTGAATGCAAGAAACCTTTATTCCTGCGAATTTTGCTTGCAGTGGGGATAATCCAAATGGGTTTGTACCCTTTATTCAAGGAAAATTAGAAATTAGAAGGCAAAGTATGAATTGAGAGAGAGAAATTTCCTGTATTGCATAAACTGGTCAAGTCGTATTTTTGTTGGTGAATTGCCATTAGAGTTGCAGAAGCTGAATAATTAAGAAGAAGATGTGCTTTTAGGTTTCATAACATTTGCAACGAGGAAAGCTATGCTTACACGTTTGCTCATTCACATCTTGACAAAGTTGGTCACTGGTCATCCAATGTGCTACAAAATAGATTTACTGCTTGGAAATGATAAAAGAGCATTTCGGTTAAGAAGAAGGGTTGAGAAAATGAACTAGTTATATTGAGAAAATACCTAGACAAAATTTACTTTTGCATACGGAAGTCTTTTAAAAATAATAGTAAAGAAAAAAAGTGTTTTTGCTCACTCCGTCCGAAGTCTTTCCCATTGGGCCCAAAAAAATTAGGCTTGATCCAATTTTATAAAAATCAAACTCCTATGATAAATTGGAAAGACTTTTCATATTAGATTCTACAAAATGTTGAATGCACCTCATATTAAATGATTTATTTACCCTACTATACAATGGCAATTTTGACCTTATTAGGTTTAAAAAAAAAAAAAATTCTAAATACACCCCAAATCACTTTTAACGTATTATTTATTTTCTTCAACTATCAAAATCCCTTCGACTCTCCATTATTGAACAAAACCCTAACCAATGAAACTACAAACATGTTGATTGAGAAAAATTATTTTTGACGAATGAAACACGAAATCAATGTTTCAGAAGCTTCACATGAGGTAAGACTTCATATTCTTTATTGTTTTAGTGATTTTGACGACATTGATGATTAGTATTTTAAGGGTATTTTAAGGTAAGACTTCATATTCTTCATATTCTTTATTGTTTTCATATTCTTCATATTCTTGAGTTTAGTATTTTAAGGGTAGTGTTATTTACACACTTCTTTTTAACTCACACACTATTGTTAATTTTTGTCCATTAATCTTTTACAACTCATTCTATTCGACAACACGAAATTAAAAAGTGTGTAAGAAGTAAGGATGAGTGTGTGAATAAAACCACCCTATATTAAATTCACGAGTCTCAATCATAAACATTTTCTTTAATCAGAAACATTTCATTAATCAAATAAAATGTAGAACATCATGAAAGGGCATGATTCGACTTTGAAAATTGTACGTATCACATGCATGCATGGTCCCTTTAAAAAGAACTAAACACACACAGAAATCTTATTATCTTCGATCAGTCTTATTAATTACCATCTGCTGCTCTGAGGAGGACATAATTGTTAATTAAGCATCTCACAGAAGCGCATGCGCCCCTGACATTTTAAAATAAAATTTAACCGACATGCATTTGACTCTCACTAGATTAGATCTTAACCTCAATTTAGTAAACGTATAAACCAGCTTCAGAAACATTTCATTAATCAAATAAAATGTAGAACATCATCAAGAAGAAATACAATTTCACGATTACAAACACAATGGAAAGGTAATACAAAACCTCAACTACGGAATCATATCCAACCAAACTAAATGATAATGCTCATGAGAACAAAACCTTACATTACTTTTTAATGAACCTGTAAAAGACGATGCTTCTTAGGCAAAGAAGTCGTTCTATGAGATATAATGAAGAGGTCCTCACAGTCCATTGCCGGGAAAAAATACGCCAAATCACAATCTAACCAACAAAAAAAGCCCGAACGGTATGAATCCCCTTAAGCCACCGCAATGACACCAAAGAGGAAAAACTGCACCAACCTTTGATGATGTTTCAGTAATGGGGTAAAAAAACCATGGTATAAGTCACCTCCAAGGCTCTAACAAATGTCGAGTTTCTTCTCATAGAACATTGCCAAGAGCACAAATCATAGAAACACCTCGGATTTGAACAACTACATTGCTCTAAATTCAAGATTGACCAGTAATTCATAATTGCTACAAAAGGCTCTTCTCAACAGAAGGAGAGAGCGACCATAACCACAAAAGTCGACAGATCGAGCAACCGACCACTGCCTGAAATAGGGATGCAAAGAGAAGGAAGAGATCAAGAAGACTTACCATTGACAACCTAATTAAACAAATGAGATATTGATCTAACCAATCATAGACTAGGGAAAGAAACAAAAATAGATGGGTGACACAATCGACTAACTAATTGGATTACTTAAAATAATGCAATTAGAGCACATGGTACTCTTGTGAAAAAAGGACTAACTAATTGGACACATGGCACTCTTGTGATGCTTTGATGTTTGTGAGCAGGTTAACATGCGGCTATTATGGTGAACCTGTATTGATTGACTAACAGTCTCAACTTTGGTTAAAATAAAAAAAACAAAAGATAACATAAAACATCTGTACCAACGAACTAAAAAAAGATAACATAAAAATTTGAAACACTCGAACTCATTCACTTTTAACCAAAACCATATTTACCAAAAAAAAACCCTCTGGTGGCAATGATAATATGTTTAGTATTGAAATATTTCTTCTCCACTATCGTGTAATTGGTGGTTGACATTGTACGATCAACAATGGACTATCGAATTATTCCCCTAAATAAAGATGAAAGAAGAATGAATATTTTCAAACTTCTAAGTTAGGGAAATTATGTTATAATAAACCCTGCTTGCTCTGGAGCTTTGTTTTTTGATTTTTTTTTTTTGGGAGGTGGAAGAGAGGAGCTTTGTTTTTTTTTTTTTTTTTTTTTGGGAGGTGGAAGAGAGAGAAGGGTTGGGGGCGGGGGGGGGGGGGGGGGGGGAGCCAGCTAGACTATTTGTTCTTTTCCTCTTTGTTCAAACTTATTCCGTGTTTTTATTGGCCCCAAAAAATAAAAAAGTTTGCATTGTGTCCCTACTATATTATCTATTGAAAAATTAAACATCTGCTTATGTAATCATAAAAAAATTAAAAAAATTAAAATTAGGGCATGGTAGAGCTTCCTCCGTATAATTTAATAGGATGAAATTAATCACCTACCATATATGAAGATTATATGACATGAAGCAAATAAGAAGAGTGCAAAATGGATGACCTCTTCTAAGGAATCTGACCAATAACAACTAATAGGAATTTTCTCATTAGATAAACGCGATTCAATAATACATATGAGTGAATTATGGTCAAAACTTATATGCCAAATGAGAGAAGCAATATAAAATTAATTTACACTTCTTTTTATTGGCACAAGCTTAAAAATTTGAATTATAGATACATAAGGAGCTCACTTAAACCTAAAGTCAAATTATTGATTTTTGAGATTTAAGTAACTTATCTTCACCTTCACCTTCACATTAAAATAGGAAAAATGGAATGGTGTTCTGTTTTTATTTTTGGCCTCACTTAAACCTAAAATCAATTATTGATTTTTGAGATTTTTCTTCATTTTTTATGTGATTAATAAGACAAGTTTTGTAATATCATGGCTTTCATTTTAAACGTTGTAAAGCATGCATCCTATTATAATTTCCAATATATTCATCAAATTCTTCTTAGTATTTTATAACTTGATTAAAATATGAAACTATTTGGCAATAATATGACTTCACTTTCTTGATAAATCTCTCTATTAAAAATTATTAATAATACAAGTGTTAGATTGCCTTGATGGATACAACTTTCCACTTTCATGGCCCCTGACAATTTTTTTATTTATTTTAACCGTCATGCATTTGACTCTCATTAGATTAGATCTTACCCTCAAATTTAGTAAACCTATACACCACTTCTGACACTTTTAAGCATATTTTATCTCACCCCCCCTTCCACACCCCCCCCCCCCCCTCCCCCCCTCCTTTCATTGTTTCATATATATGATCCAAGGTCAAAACCCTATATATTAGACCAAATAAAAAAAAAAATCATCATTGGTGGTTGTCAGTATGGAATCTTGAAGAAGAAAACGCTTCTTTGACTCCAGCCATGTATGAATGAGGTGTATCAGATTTGGACAGTAAACAAAAATATAATTAGTGGAAGCTACGTAACCAAAATGTACAAAAATTGAGTTGGACTATAACTTAACTAGTTTTATAAGCTGATCAACTCATATTTGTAAAGAGTTCTGGATGAAATACAATGTCTCACATCAGAAGATTGATTCTTTACAAATGATAGGTTGAGTGCTACTCAGTAGATTGCATTGAGATTTTTTGAGATAAAAACCATGCATGCAAGTCCAAAAAGCTTAGCACGACCTTGCATTGGATTTATATATATATACACGATATCGTCGAGGATAATATCACTAAAATACGCAAGTAGCTAATATAAAATGTAGACCCTAACAAGAATAGAAACTAGTTTTACGTGACCTAACAATACCAAAGAAATTTGCAGTTTATAAAAGTCTTAAGAATCTCCATGTGCATGTTCTTTATTTAATTACAAGCGTACATACCCTTGTACCCTACGTCGTTTGTCCTTTCTCTTAGTCAATGTGTGATGATTCTTGGTCGTAATTAGTGGGCTTTTGTACATGTAAGTGGAGTAACACCTAACAGATTTCTCGAGGTATTTCACGTGGCCTAAAGAAAGAGGAGGATGTTGAAGGGATCTGGCTAAATCGAATTCAGGACTGCTTTAGTCCCATAAGGTGTACAAATAAATATTGTAGTTTAAATTCTGTTTGGCGTTGACTTATCTACAATACGTGATCTATATATGCTAGAGTTCTCTCGTTCATTCATAATAGGATTTGTTTACCATAGTACTTTGATACAAAAAAGGACTAATTGGTGGTTTTAACACGGCAATAATTACATATAAATAAAACCTTTAATAAGAATTAAGGAAATGCTTTCTAACCATTAAATTAGATAAGAAATGGTCCAATGATGCTAAGAGTTAGGTTTTCTCAATTCTTTGTCCATTAATACTTGATACTAAGAAAAGAAAATTATTATGGTACTCCAAAATTCTTATTTTGCACTCCAATTTTTTATATTTAGAGAAAAAAAAATACATTTGTAAAGAGTGCAAAATGAGATTTTTAGAATGCCAATAACAATTCTTTAAAAAAAATATGTGTTTTATATGTAAGAACTAGAAGTTCTGAATCCACATACTGTAATGAGACCTGAAGTTCTTAATACAAAGATTTGTAGTACAAAAAAAAAATTGTGGGATTGTAATGTGGAAGCAAACTGTTAAGGACATTGCATTATTTCATGTCCATAAAAGCATTCCCACCGTTGGGTTTTGCTCGGGGGATGGGCTCCAAAACAAGGGCCCGAGGGCCGGTGGCGTCGCTCCAGCGTGGGCTGGCCAGAGGGAAGGGGGAGGCCCGAGCACCGGGCCCGTGAGGGATTGCCAGCCCTTGAGCCCGAGGTGGGCGTGACATCAGGCTGACGCCAGGGTGGCGTCAGCGCAATATTTTATTTTTTTTGTGTCAGGCGCGTGCACCCCACCCGCGCGTGGGGGCGCGTCGCCGACACAAAAGTCAGAAAAAAAGCAGCCGTCAGTTACCGTTGGGAAGCCACGTGGCTTCCCACGGTGCGTTAGATCGTAACGGTCACTAAATGTGGACCGTTCGATCTCAACGGTAAAAAAGAAAATTAAGTCAGCTTTAATATCCACCGTTCGATCTGAGATCAACGGTGGATATTAAAATGCTTTATAAATTAAAAAATAAATGAAAAAATAGTTTTAAAAATCTGAAAAGTTACCGTTGTGACACGTGGCACAATCTGGAGTGTTGGAATTCAAATTTTTTTATATCCAACGGCAGAGATTAATTAATTGAATAAAAATTTTAAAAAAATTGTAAAAAAATTCAAAAAAATTCAAAAAAATATCTGAAAAATCTGAAAAAAATTGTAAAAAAAATTGTTTTTACTTTTCTATAAATACCTTCTCATTATCATCTACCTTACACAACAATTTCATATTTTCTCAACTACTTTCAATCATATTCCTTTTTTTGTCTCAAAGTTTGAATCCATTTTTTTTCAACAAAATGACCACTGGTGCAGGGACGAATTGGTCGCTTATTGAAGATGTTGCGTTGTGTACTAGCTGGGTTGAAGTTACTCATAGTTCGCTTACGGGTAATGAGATGCAGTTGCGAGAAATGTGGAGTCTTATTCATACCAATTTTCTTGAGAAAATTGGTGGGAAAAGAACCAAAGAATCGATGTCCAGTCGTTGGAAATTACTTAGCCAATCGTTTAGTACGTGGAGAGACGCTTTGGCACAAGCTAGTAGTACTATTCGAAGTGGGGAAAATTACTCGGATCAGGTAACAATTTATTATTTATTGTTACTTATTTGTTACATTATAATTATGTTGTTTGTATTATTTATTTATTTGTTTGTTTGTATTATTTATTTACTAAACTTGGAACTCTAGCCCCATGTTATGATTAACATGACATATAAATATATATATATATATATATATATATATATATTTGCTAGTTACTTATTTTCATTAAAATTATTTATTTGTTACTTATTTTCATTATTTACTAAACTTGAAGCCTTCTTACTTATTTTCATTATATTTGTTACTTATATATATATGTATATATTTGCTAGTTACTTATTTTCATAAAAATTATTTATTTGTTACTTATTTTCATTATATTTGTTACTTATATATATATATATGTAT
This sequence comes from Pyrus communis, assembly GCF_963583255.1. Lineage (NCBI taxonomy): Eukaryota > Viridiplantae > Streptophyta > Magnoliopsida > Rosales > Rosaceae > Pyrus > Pyrus communis. The sequence continues at coordinate 18,143,019 of NC_084810.1, read as the reverse complement.
ATATTTGCTAGTTACTTATTTTCATTAAAATTATTTATTTGTTACTTATTTTCATTATTTACTAAACTTGAAGCCTTCTTACTTATTTTCATTATATTTGTTACTTATATATATATATATGTATATATTTCCTAGTTACTTATTTTCATTATAATTATTTATTTGTTACTTATTTTTATTGTGTAGGAACTTCAAGCACAAACTTGGTACGCTGCCAAAACCAAAAGCAATAATAAATCATTCAACCGGTGGGAATGTTGGAATATTGTCAAAGATTGTCCTAAATTTAGAGTTGTGCCAGTCGGTCCAGAAGTGCACATGAACAGCACCCCTCTACACTCTACACCTGATCATGTTCATGAAGATGATGCAGAAGAAGTGCCCGAAACGCCCCTCCCTGAACGCGCGTCGGGTTCGACCCGTTTTCCAATTAGGCCTCAAGGTAAGAAAGCTTCAAAGAGAAAAGGGAGTGCTTCCAAGAACGATTATGCAAAGTTCATGGAAGAACTTACTCGCCAAGGTGAATTGACTTTGGCGAGGGACCTGGCGAAAGATGAGGCTGATAAGGCTAGAGAGGCATCAAAAGCAGCAGCTGTTGAGAGAGAATTTTATGCTAATGAGAGAGAAAGAGAGCTACTTAGGCAAGAAAGGGAACATGTTAGAGAAGAAAGACGGGCTCAACAAGATCGTGAGATTATGAACATGTCTTTAGAAGGGAAGTCTCCAAATTCTAAATTTTTTTGGAAGTCAGAGAAAGCGGACGTTGTGCGAAGGAGGCGTGCAAGAGAAGCAATAGCAAGCCAAGGTGGTTCTAGCACCGCAAGAGAAGATCATCTTAGCACCACAAATTGGTTAAGTGATGATGAATAGAGTACTTTTTGTAAGCGGAGCCCATAATTTTCCAATCACTTTGGGTTGTAATTTATTATTTATTGTTTGTATTATTTATGTTGTTTCCAATTTCTTGAATATTTATTCAAATTAATTTGGTAAGTTATTTATTAAAAGTCCATTGTTCAAATTAAAAGTCCTTGTATAAAATAATTAAAAGTCCATCGTTCTAATTAAAAGTCCTTTACATAAACATAAACATAAAAAAATTACATATACTAAGAATTACATAAACATAAACATAAAAAAAATACATAAACATAAACATACTAAGAATTACATATACTAAGAATTACATAAACATAAACATAAAAAAATTACATAAACATACCAAATAATAAAACACACCAAATAAAATAACATAAACATACCAAATTCAAAAAAACACACTAAATGAACTTAATTATCTTCAGCTTGTTTCAATGCCCACTGGTGCTCTATCAAGTCAATTTGTCGGGCATTGTGCATGTCTGGCATTTGAAATGTAGTATATCGTTGAATGAGCCTTTCATTGTAACATCCATCCCTTTGTAATGGCTCATGTTGCACGGGCTCATCGGTGGCGTCATGAGCACAATATATACGTGTTCTTGAATTGTTCATCGGGTCTGGCTCATATTCATCAACAGCTTCATAATCGTACTCATCTTCCACAATCATGTTGTGAAGAATGATGCACGTCATCATGATGGATCGAAGCGACTCTACATCAAACAATCTGGCAACACCCCTGATTATCGCCCAGCGAGCTTGGAGGATACCGAAACAACGCTCCACATCCTTCCTGCACCCCTCTTGACAGCTTGCAAAGTGTTTTTCCTTTGCACTCCGCGGACGTGGCACTGTTTTGACAAAGGTTGACTAGCGCGGGTAGATGCCGTCAGCTAGGTAGTATGGCCCGTCGTACATACGTCCGTTAACCTCATACGTAACTTTTGGTGCCTTTCCTTGCAGGACATCGTTGAACACTGGGGATTGGGCAAGGACGTTGATGTCATTTTGAGCTCCTGGGACCCCGAAAAAGGCGTGCCAAATCCATGTATCAAAAGATGCCACCGCCTCCAGAATGATACTTTTTGCTCCTTTTCTGTCCCCGTAAGCGCCTTGCCATGCACTTGGACAGTTTTTCCACGTCCAGTGTATACAATCAATGCTTCCAATCATCTCAGGAAAGCCACGCATCTCCGCCTTCTTCAACAGCCTCTCCAAGTCCATGTGTGTAGGTTTGCGGAGGTACTCAGCGGTGTAGATAGATTCGATTGCTCCGCAAAACCTCATCAGGGACTCAAGAATGGTTGATTGCCCCATCCTCGTTATCTCATCCACTTGGTCCGCAGATGCTCCATATGCAAGCATCCGTAAGGCAGCAGTAATTTTTTGCTCAGGCAGTAGACCCATAACACCAAAAGCATCTTTTTTTTTGCACAAAATAAGAATCATGGTTGCAAACAGCAATCATGATTTTGTTGAACAAATGTCGTTCCATTCTAAAACGACGTCTAAAGTACGTATCAGGGAATGCACTATTAGGAACAAAATAATCATCCAAGAGTTCCATACCTCGTCGTTGCCTGCTTCTATCAAGGTTTCCGGAACGGCTGGGCCTGCAGATCTGAGCCACAGCTTGGATGACTCGATGGGAATGTGAGGCTTTGCCCCTTCTTACTTCGTCATTTCTCATTTGACGCTCCTCATCCTCTTCCCTCTCATTTCTTACCCTCTGGTGATTGAAGATTGCTTCAGATTCGTTAAACAATTCTTCCTCTTCCTAATTGTATTCCCACATCATCCTTGGGGAAGAAGAAGAAGACATTGAAAGAAAGAAACAGAAACTATGAATAATGATACAGATTTTTGTGAATAAGGAAGCAGAAACTATGAATAATGATAGAGATCTTGAGAATTTTGGTGTGAGATTTGTGAGGATGGATGGTGGATTATATAGAGGATTCAGAAAGGATTAGGTTCTGCATAATGCCACGTGGCATGCCATCATTCGTTACAAATCTGATGGAAATCTATCCTCAAATATTGTGAACAGATTATGACACGTGGCATGCCGTCATTCGTTAAAAATCTGATGGAAATCTATCCTCAAAGATTGTGAACCGATTATGACACGTGGCGCGATGTGATTGGTTAATAATCTTATCAGAAATTCATCACCAATAATTGTATTATTTTGTATTATTTAATAATACTTCGGATAATGACACGTGGTGCAACGAGAACGATTAAAAATCTTATCCGATATTACAATTAAAATTATTTTGTATTATTTTATAAAAAAAAAAATACTAATATTTTATTGCCTATTGCCAGGGTTATTGAAGTGTAACGGTGGAGATGCAAATTCTATTGCCAGGGCTACTTACTGTTCATTAAGGGCAGTTACTGTTCATTAGGTGGATTGAATAGTGTATTGCCAGGGGGGAGGACTCCAACGCTGGAGTTGCTCTAAATTGTGCTCTAACAAGCTAGTAGCAGCTCATAACAATGGCAACAGAACTCAAGAAAATGTAGAGAGAGAGTTTAGAGAGAGAAACAAATGAATAAGCTTGTATGTATTTCTAGAGAGAGAATGTTCATTACAATAGAAAGTGAGCCAACTCACTATTTATACAAAGAAGGAATCTTAACAACTAAGTAACCTCCTAACTAACTTACTTCCAATGGTCAATATTTCTCTAACCAATCTTTGATCTAATGATACATCAACAGAACACATGGCTTACATCAAATCATGCCATTTGGCATTTACATGGTTAATACCCCCCTCTCAATCTCAACTTGGGTAACCAAGTTTGAGATTGCAGTAATGATGAAGAAACAGCGGACCATGTAATCCCTTTGTCAAAATTTCAGCTACTTGGTCCTTAGTTGAAATATATTCAACCTGCAAGTCTCTTTTTTGCACTCGTTCCCTAACAAAGTGAAAATCAGTTTCCAAGTGTTTGATCCGAGTATGAAAGACAAGATTCGAACAAAGTGCCAATGTGGAAATATTGTCACAATGTAACAGAGGAGGAGTAGGTAAAAACACTTGCAAATCTTTTAAAATCAGTATAATCCAAGCTAGGTCTGCTGTTGCATTAACTAAGGCTTTGTACTCAGCCTCTATTGAACTTCTGGACACCCCAGCTTGCTTCTTAGATTGCCATGAAATTGAATTGAGGCCTAAGAACACAACATAACCAGTGGTAGATCTCCTGGTATTACTATCAGATGCCTAATCTGCATCACTGAAAACAGTTAAGTCGACTTGTGAATATGCAAAGTAAGTGAGACCACAAGCTACAGTGCCTTGAAGATATCTTAAGATCTGTTTAACAAGAGAAAAGTGAACAACTATAGATTTAGCCATAAATTGACAAGTACAATTCACAGAATAAGCAATGTCTTGACGAGTGAATGTGAGATATTGAAGGGCTCATACTAAACTTCGAAAACTGGTTGGATCTGTCAATGGTGTGCCTTCATCTTTGAGTAGTTGTGTGTGAGGCTTACAGAGAGTAGAATAAGGTTTACATGATTCTAGACTGGCCTTTTTGAACAAATTCTTGATATACTTGGACTGAGATATAAACAGGTTTTCATTTTCCGGATATGTAATTTGCAAGCCCAAAAAGAAAGTGAGCATACCCATGTCTTTCATATCAAAAACCTCTCCTAAAGAATCAATAATCTGTTGACCAGTGAGGAATTAGATCAGTAATAATGATATCGTCTACATAGAGTAGAAGTATCACTACATCAGCACCTTGTGTTTTAACAAAGAGATTGGTATCTAACTCTGAAACAACAAAGCCCAATGTTGGTAGATATGTTGTAAACTTAGAATTCCAGGCTCTAGGTGCTTGTTTTAAACCATATAAAGACTTCATTAACTTACAAACATAATCAGGATGCTCAAAGTCTTGGAAACCTTGTGGTTGCTTCATAAACACCTCTTCTTGTAAATCCCCATGAAGAAAACATTATTCACATCTAGTTGTCTAAGAATCCATTTTTGAGATGCATCAAGAGCTAAAACAAGTCGAATTGTACTATGCCTTACCATAGTACTGAATGTTTCTTCATAATCTAACCTATGTTCTTGACTGAACCATTGAGCAACTAGCCTTGCTTTGTACCTGGAAATCACACCATGTTGATCTCTTTTGTCTTTGTAGACCCACTTGCTACCAATTATATTTTTGTCCAAAGGTGGAGGAACTAAAATCCATGTACCTTGTTTATGTAAAGTTGTGAATTCATCCACCATTGTTGCTCTCCAATTTTCACATTTAACTGTAGCTTTATATGAGGAAGGTTCATCTCTTTCAACAATACTGAGTAATGGAGTATATCCACAGAATGCAAAATCACCAGAGAATGAAGATGAAGGAGAACATGCAAAATATGCACTATAATCCGTTCTCTGAATTGCACCGGACTTTAGTCTAGTTTGCATAAAATGTTCATTTGAAGATACTAGTTTGTGATGAAGAACTTGCTAAACTTGAATCATAATGGGTTAGAAGGAATATTTACCTCGATTTGAGCTGAGTTATGGACAAGCAATAAAGAGTTGATAGTTGGTGCATGGAGTAAAGTAGTGTGGGGTGGAGAATCTTGTAACTGAGAGGTTGCTTGAACACCTGTGGATCCCTATGAATTCTGAGAAGATTCTTGTGTATCTAAACTCACTTGAACTTGAACAGAAGTCTCATTACTGGAATTTTGTGAATAAGTAGAATCTAGCCGTGAATTCTTAGCATGAACTGGTAAAACATAAGGAACTATCACAACATGCTGTTTATGCAATTGTCCAGCAACATTTGGTGCACATGTTTGAGTGCTACTTTGATAAAAAGGAAATGTCTGCTCATCATGAATCACATATCTAGAGATAAACAACTTTCTTAGCTCTATGATAACAAAACACACCCTTATAGCCTAGAGCATATCCCACAAATACACATTGTTCTGTCCTGACACCTAATTTGGATGTTTTATAAGGTCTAAGGTAAGGGTACACTGCTGTTCCAAACACTTTTAAAGATTGTAGCACATGGTGAACTTTGAATAATTGGAAAAATGGAGATTGCATACTTAAAGATTTACAGGGCATTTTATTGATTAGAAAAACTGCATGTGCACAGGCATGGAACCAAAAATTGTGTGGGAGATTAGCTATGGTAAGCAAGGTAACTACAGTTTCTAATATATGCTTGTGTTTCCTTTCAGCAGTGTCATTCTGTTAGGGAGTATATGGGCATGAAATCAAGTGCATTATACCGTGTGAGCTTAGAAACTTTTTAAAAGCCAAACTCATGTATTCACCACCACCATAATATTGGAAAAATTTAACAACAGGTTGAAACTGAGTCTGAATAAGAGCATAAAATGATTAAAATACTTCCAGAACTTGAGATTTGTATATTAAAGGAAAGATCCATGTGAATTTAGTACATTCATCAATAAAGCTCACATAGTATCTATAGCCCTCTATTGATACAACTAAAGATCGCCCCCATACATCACTACTGATCCTTTCAAATGGTTTTACAGACCCCAAAGTTCTAGATTCAAACACTTGTCTAGACATTTTTCCTTTAAGACAAAAACTACAAACACGCTTATTTATATCACTTTTATAGGTAATATGAGAATGAGATAGTATAATATGTAGGACTTCATTGGTAAGGTGACCTAACCTATGATGCCACAAGGATGCCTTTATTAACTACCCAATAAATGCTTTTGATGTAGACTGCCACAACTGATTGTACTTGAAGAAGAGCTGCTTTGGTATGTGATACAAGCCCCCACTACTCTTTCTTTCCTCTCATGAGAATTGTCTTTGTTGCCTTGTCCTGCACCCAAAACCCAAATTCATCAAGAATAACATAGCAATTATTATCCTTACATAAAGAGAATTGGCAAATAACGAAAGTGCCTAGGCACGAGCACTAATGACTGTGAAGAAATCTATCTTTAATGCATGCATAAAGAGAATTGTATAAAATCTCAAATGGATGATCATCTATGACATATGTGATTTATAGTATCTACTATATTGGATTACAGTTTACATTGTCTTTCTCTACCATCTTAACTTCTCATTTTTATCTACAATTTCTTCCCTAATTTTATATAAAAAAAATATTTAAAAACCTTCTAGAGCTTAAATAATTATCTCATACTTGGACATATATAAGTTATTTAATTAAAAAAAATTTAATGGAGTGTATTAAAAAATATGTCAATGTAAATAAAATAATCCAAAACCTATGATGCTTAAACTCAATCAAACTCACCAAGTATGGCCCATTCAATTTTTACTTTCTAGTTGGCCTCTAGTTGGGTTTATGCAATACATAGAGCTAGAGAAGTGCATAAGTGCAAAAATCTTCGATTGAGATTGCTTATGTAAAAAAATACTTATGTTCATAAGCGCTTCTGCTACATGTATTTTTATTATAAATATTTAGAAGTTTTTATTAAAAATCTAACAAGAAGCACTCAAAAGTGCTTTTTGAAGCAGTGCATGGCATGTGCTTCTCTGGAAAGCATTTCAACAATTAATAACCACTTTAATTTTTTAAAACTAAACAAGGCAGAAACGCTTTTGATTGTCAAACAACACTTATAGTTAGCTCTTCCAAAAGAACTTCCTAAACTTCCAAAGTAGGATGCCAAAGTTGTATTCCATACAAGGCCATTTGCTACATTTATAATAATGAACCACATCCTAGTTTGTTAGAGATTATTGGCTTAGAGAGTAATGAAACCTTGAAGGAAGAAATTTATGATTTCCACAAAAAAGGGTAAAAGGATAAAAGGGATAATTTTTCATCCGTGTAAAGAAGTTGTCATCCATTTCTTCTTTGAAGATGCCTCACAATGTAGTGAAGAATTCTATCCAAGTTGATCATCTCTAACAAATGATACCTATATGTGCAAACTGGTCACATTATTTTAACTTCAATGTGTTTTATTGGACGGGAAATTCACACAATTTTTTTAACCTTCTATATGTTGTTTGTTTGCGATCTTTGAATTAATATTCGGAGGAGAACTAAATCACATAAATAAGCGAGTGGTCATATCTCTATCAAGCTTGACATAGATCAGGTGTGGTGATTGTTTTGCCCTTAGCCCACCATATGTAATAATATCCAATAAATGCTAGGCCATGTTATTTGTTTCTTCAGCTTTTGATCCACCTAGGTTCATAAAAAGTCCAATGGGATGCCAAATGAAAGAAAATACTTTAGCTTGTCTGGTAATTATTTCAATTTTTTGAATTATTTTTATTTTTAATATGTGAGATGTGGCGAAAACATATGAGAAAAACGAGGAATGAAGAAGGGTGGTGAGAGGGGAATAAATAAAAAATAAAGAATGAGGACAAAATCTTGAACGTGAAAACAGTTTAAAATACTTTTTTGTTTGATTATTAATTTTCATTTTGAGTGCCTTTTTTCTCTTATTTTTCTCATGTATTTTCCTCTATCTCTAACACAAAAAAGATCAAATTCTAAATGCAAAATGACCAAAAGTTAAAAACAAAAAGGTTATCAACAAGTTATTCCTTTATTAAGTAACAAATCAAAATTTGATATTAGTAACAATTCTTATTTTTTATACTAATGTTTTGTATGGTTGTGATTTGTGGTTAACGATAAGAACTTATTAAACCAAGTGGTGTGCCAAAAAACGAATGTAATTAGAAAATGACAACATTATCAATGTACATATTTTGATACAAGTGAGATAATAGTGGTGGGAAATTTGAATGCATAACCTCAAGTGCAAACAATTACCTTGCATCGAAGAATATTACTTTTCAAAACCTTGCAGTTTAACACAAGCTCTAACTGGCAGGACTAATAAGAGGAATGATAACTAACGAAATGGGCTTTACAATATTTTTACAATCAATTTAGCACAATTGAGTATTCTTTAGTCTAAAGTTGGGGAAGGATAACATTGTAGCTTAGCTACTAGTGCAATTTCAATTGGACATTTAGTTTATTTACGGGAATTGCCACTGGTTTGGGGGCTGGGTTTGTGCTTTAGCTCGATTGTGCATTTTGCGGGCCTTTCTTGGGTGGCCCGTTTCTGCCTCCAGCGCTTAGGCCCACTTTGAGCTTCGAAACTTGGCTGGCAGTTTTGGAATTCCATTTGTTCTTGACCCGTTAAGGTGGTGGGTTTTTGAGAGAAAAGGGTTGCGGCAGAAAGAGAGAGAGAGCAAGAGAGGGAGGGACGGGGGCATGAATTAAGGTTGGGTGAGTTCGATGAGGGCCTATCACATTCGTGTTTGATGAGGGTTTACAGAGAGAGGGAGAGAGTAGGCCGGGGGCCCCCCGGGGAGGGGGGGGGGGATGTTGTGGAAAGAGATAGAGAGAGAGAGAAAGGTGTAGGTGCAGGAATTAGGGCAGGGTGGGCTCGATGGGGCCTGGCACATTTGTGTTTGGTGATGGTTTAATGAATTTGGGGATTGGAGAGTGCTTTTTGTCTTCTTTTTATTTTGTTGCTTGAAGGACCTGTTTATGCTCATTTTCTTTTTCTGGTTATGTTATACTATCCTCTGTGTTTTTCTCTTCGAAGGTGAATTGTTTTGCTATCCACTGTGTTTCTCTGTTTTGTGGGGTTTTGATTTCACTGCATGCTTCAATTGCTATTTTTTTTTTCTTCGGCTGTTCATATTACCACTGTAATAGTTCTTGTAGTTTTCCATTTTCTTGTAGTCATTTCAAATCTAATTAAAATTGAAATATAGAAAAACTAGACTAAATCCAACAACAGCTCAAATTCTTGAATTCTTGGACCTGATCAAAGTAACCCATTAAACATTGATTAAAACTAAGATTTACAGTTAATTTCTAATTAAATTTCCACGGATTGATAAAATTATACAAAAATTCGGCGATATACCCAAATTTTAAAGATCCAATACGTGTAAAAGCTATCTAATACACCTCGTGTCACATCCCGGCCCGGGGCGGATCAGTTCCCGGACCCGCTCCACCACCGTAGCACGATATTGTCCGCTTTGGGCCCCGACCACGCCCGCACGGTTTTGTTTCTGGGAACTCACACGAGAACTTCCCGATGGGTCACCCATCCTGGGAATGCTCTCGCGCGCTACTCGCTTAACTTCGGAGTTCCCATGGAACCCGAAGTCAGTGAGCTCCCAAAAGGCCTCGTGCTAGGTAGGGATGAGAATATACATTTAAGGATCACTCACCTGGGTGATGTGGGATGTCACAATCCACCCCCCTTAGGGGCCCGACGTCCTCGTCGGCACACCACGGCCAGGGTTAGGCTCTGATACCAAATTGTCACATCCCGGCCAGGGGCGGATCACTTCCCGGGCCCGCTCCACCACCGTAGCACGATATTGTCCGCTTTGGGCCCCGACCACGCTCGCACGGTTTTGTTTCTGGGAACTCACACGAGAACTTCCCGATGGGTCACCCATCCTGGGAATGCTCTCGCGCACTACTCGCTTAACTTCGGAGTTCCCATGGAACCCGAAGCCAGTGAGCTCCCAAAAGGCCTCGTGCTAGGTAGGGATGAGAATATACATTTAAGGATCACTCCCCTGGGTGATGTGGGATGTCACAATCCACCCCCCTTAGGGGCCCGACGTCCTCGTCGGCACACCACGGCCAGGGTCAGGCTCTGATACCAAATTGTCACATCCCGGCCCAGGGCGGATCACTTCCCGGGCCCGCTCCACCACCGTAGCACGATATTGTCCGCTTTGGGCCCCGACCACGCCCGCATGGTTTTGTTTCTGGGAACTCACACGAGAACTTCCCGATGGGTCACCCATCCTGGGAATGCTCTCGCGCGCTACTCGCTTAACTTCGGAGTTCCCATGGAACCCGAAACCAGTGAGCTCCCAAAAGGCCTCGTGCTAGGTAGGGATGAGAATATACATTTAAGGATCACTCCCCTGGGTGATGTGGGATGTCACACCTCGTCCTTTATAATATCGATTTACACTTAAAATGCAAATCGAAGTGACCTAATTCGAACGATACATCACAAATAGACATACAAATTTCATATATTAAATCCGTAAAAAGTATATAAATTCAAAAGTTTCTGAGAAAACCGTACCTTACGAATTTTCCGGAAAAAAAAAGAGAGGAAGAATTGAAGCTCAGGTTTTGAAGGAATTTCAGGCACAGAGAACGAGAGAGGAAGAGGAAAGATGGTTGCCTGGTTGGCTACGTTAAGTGGAGGAGGAGGAGAGCGAATAAACGTTTTCTGTCTGTGGAATTTTACGTGGTTTGTTTGAGCGGATAGTTTGGTTATACGATGTCAAGGGTAGCTTTCACTGTTTGACCTTGGGAGATTACGAGGCCAAGCCGCCACCTTCGGTCTGGACGTTAACGTTAACTACGGAGAGCCGTTGAGCCTCGTAGTCGTAAAAGCGTTTGGTGCCATTTTAATATTGATTTTAACAGCTGCAAGGTTCCTTTCTTTTCAGGAGTTTTGTTTTGTTTTTTTTTTTTTTTGTTCTTTCTTTTTTTTTGGTGTATGAAGTTGTATTTTTGGTGTTCTTATATTATGTGCACCATTTTTGTTTATCATGCCAGTGAACCGATGAGCTTTAGGTTTTTTTATTTTGAGATCATGATTTGTTGTGGTTAATGTTCATCCAAATTGAATCACAGATTGATGGGCTTACATTTGTTACCCTTGCATTGTTTATGTGTGCATTGTGTTTGTTTTTGTGTGTGTTTTGTTATTTCTTTTGGTTATGAAGAAATGAAACTATATGTGGCCTGATGTCGTTTTATGTGATGTTGTGTTTTCTCTGTCCATGCTATTTTTGGATAATATAGAAATATTTTATAGAATCCAATGCTTGTTGTGCAGTTAGGTTGAAGAGCATGTTTTCTGTCTTCGAATAAAGCATAGAATGATAAACTTAGGTGCTGCTCAGTTTTGTGAACTCATTTATGTTTGTTTTGGTGTTGGGGTTTAAACCCTAGACCCTTACATGTTTGCTTTTATGTTCATACAATGTGTATTTTTTTCCTTTCAATCCTCTGCATGTGGTCTTAAAACTGAACTTCCATAGACTTTTTGTGGGTGGCACTATAGCTTGGTGATGGTGATAGTGCAACTTCGATTTGGGATTTGGGTTTATTTAGGGAATTACGATCCTTTTTAAGATTTGAAAAAGGGTGGGGCCTTAGGTTTGTTGGGGAGGGGTGGCACTGTAGCATAGCTGCAGAGCAATTTCAATTGGCTATTTTGTTTTTTTTTTTAATTTTTTTTAACGGAATTGTTGTTGGTTTCGGGGCTAGGTTTTTGCTTGGGGTGGGTTGTACATTTTTTTTGGGCTTTTTATGTGTGGCCTGTTTCCCCTTCAACGCTGGGCCGGGCAGTTTTGGAGTTCCAATTTTTTTTTTTTTGCAGGAATTAGGGTTAGGTGATTTGGGTGGGGGGCTTACACTTTCATGCTTGGTGAGGGTAGCTGTTACAGGGAGAGGGAGGGAAAGGGGAGCGTTCTTCAATAGTTTTAAAGATGATGGAAATTTTTCAACAAGGCCACAAAAAATTATATGGTTGTGAATCTAAAGTGAGTTTGGGTATTGGTCCTAAACCCTAACGAGCACACTAGATATTTGTTTTTGTTTTTAATTATAGTCATGCGATTGTTGGACGCATTTCAACATGTGTCTCTCTTTTATCTGTTTTTTCTTTTGATTCTCTTTTAAGTTTAATGGATGTTCTTAAAAAGTTTGGTTTTCAAGCTTTACATATTTTTCTCATGTCCTCCGTCATGCAATTCTATGTACTATTGTTGTTGATGTTGTATTCTATCTGTTATTCAGAGCAAAGAAAATGTTGAAAGAAATTGATCGAAGTGAATAACATATCCTAGGAGTTTTGGTAAAAAAATTAAGGAGATTGGTTAGACATCAAAAAGAAGAACAACTTTGAGGAACTAAACTTAAATTTTCAGACACTGCTCCAGGACTAGGCACATTGACCAGACACAAAATAGAGAAAACAAGAATGGGTTTACAATCGAAACAAATTGGTTGTTCACACGATATACTTGCCTGCAAATCCTAATAATTGGCCATATGAAGAAGACTTTAGAGTCATAGATCATTTTTCTATCTGCTTAGACCCTCCATTTCGCTCTCGAGTCTCTAGGGACAGGAGGAAATTAATTTATAAGATAAAGATAGGTGTGTGAATCACATTATTTGTACGTTGGTTGGTGTTCCAAGTGTGAGACTTTTGTCATCCATTATATATGTGCAGATGGCATCATTCTAAATATATGTAAACAAAGTATGGTCAATAAGAACAAGCTTATTAAACCGCAGACTTATGCAATCACATTGTGTTGTGGTCACTTTCTTAAAATATTTAATTTTGTTCTATTATTTGTATTACATGTCAATTGCTTTAATGTGATGCCGTTATCTAAATAACAAAAAGAATTACCGCTCTTCTTTAAGATAAGATTTGAACTACAAGACAATTTTTTTTAACCCGCCGCAACGCTCGGGCATCAATTCTTCTAGTTTTAATAAAAAACCAGATCTCAAACTGAAGACCATAATTAATCAAGGCTACAAAACTTGTTGAGGTCAAATTAGTTTTTGTTTTATTTCTTTCAGTTTTACACTAACAGAAAGGGAAATACAGAAAAATGGAATTCCCAGTTCAGGAATGTTTCAGTCATCTAAAATCTAAAATTAATTCCTTTCAGCACAACACTGAAGAGCTAAGCCATCCGCTTTCAGCTTTCTGCCAAGTCCTTAATAATATGCTCACCTTGAAATGTTACAAAATTGGGGGATAGCCTAACTGCTCAATTTCCCAGCTTAGCTTTGAAGCAACTCTTTCATGGCGTGGAAAATATTCCTGATGAAAAATAAAAAAATATGCAGATCAAGTTTAATTAGTACATACAAATACAGTAAAAAAAAAAAAAAAGTACTAGAAGTTGGAAAAACCTTTTGATTAATTACCTCCATTTTCTTCACTAACTCCTTGGCAGTAGGAGCAGAAACAATTATGTGGCGTGCTGTTGGACTAATGAAACCTTCCTCTACTGCCTTGTCAATAAATGACAACAAGGAGTTATAGTACCCATCCACGTTCAGCAAACCAACCTGAAAAAAATGACATTTTTAATCCACACTAGCATTTGCCTACACATTTTGTGTGTATGAACATATTTTTTTTGAAAATGAGAAGGAAAGAGGGGGAGAGAGAGAGAGAGAGAGAACGTGGGGCGAGTGGGGGGTGTTTTTCTTATTTTTTTTTATTTATATATATATTAATATTAGAGATATTTTAACATCATATGTAGGTAAGGTTTAAATAAAAAACAGTAAAATTTAGACCTGTGAAATTACATTATTGCCCATTATTTTTTTTTTTGTGTGATAGAAGACTAATTTATCATTTCATCCTCTTTTGGTTGACAAAGAGAGTTTTATTAATCAGTAAAGATTACGATTTAAAGAAAATGGTGATGAATAGTTTTCTTGCCAAATTCTGTTTTTAGATTGTGAAATCCGGAATGTAAACTTAGGCAAAAATCCAACATGATCGATGATAAAAATTCGCAGTTTGAAACAGTTTATTAAGAGAACATTTCCTTGAAGATGTTAACAAGATCATAAGACCTCCAATTCTTCATTTTAAAGGTGTGGATTTGAACTAATCGAGTAAATTTAAGTACCTAGGTTATAAATAAATTAATTAAAGCACAAACGTAGGCTTTACCGGTTTATCATGAATGCCCAGTTGAGCCCATGTTATCACTTCAAGAAGCTCTTCAAGAGTTCCATAGCCACCTTCATACATTAAAAGAAAGGGGAATAAATAAATAAAAATAATAATAATGATCAATTACTAGTAATAGAGGCCAATCCTCTTCTTCCTTTTTCACTTTAAGTAAAGGAGCTTCGAGTGAACCCAATTAGACTCAACTTGAGGCCCAAAATGTAGGCCTAATTTGTTAATCTGAAAAGGTTGGTGATTTTGTTTTTGTGGACAAAATATCTTAGTGATCTGGACCCACTTCTTTTAAGCTATTAGAGCATGCTACACGCCTTTAGTTTGCTATGCGCTTTCAGTTTAGAATGCAGATGGTTAAAATCGGAGTGTCGAAATTATGCTATAACAATAGCTACACCACCTTCTACCCAAATCATCGTAGAAACGGTGTCCAAAAGTGCAAACCCCGCTCCCTTTTAGCAAACTTTAGTAGTGAGCTTGGGTTTTAAATGGATGGGAGTTAGGATAGGATTGAAAAAAAGTGTTCCAGCTCCTAAATTAAATAAATATCCCAAAAAATTGAAAGATGAACAAATGGAGGACAGGTCGGTTAAAGGGTTAAGAGTCAGCGTGAAACTTTTATGTCTTATTTCACGCGCAGGCCACATCTTACTTAGGACCATTTTCATCTGGTATTTGGTTGATTTGGTGAAAGAGTTCGTATTCTTTTTGTTTTTGTTTTCTTTTTTCTATGTCTAAGCAGGCCTTGACAACCCTGTAGTCGCATTACAGGTTGTCAACCTTCTTGTTTTTTTATAAAAAAAAAAAAAAAGGACAACTAGTGGCAAGCTACTATTATCTATCTTTTTCGGAGGTCGGGAAGACTCACAAAGACATTTTAAAGAAATGTTCCAAGTTTTTCCTTTTAGGTATTTAAAAAAGTGGTCAGATTTAAGTAGTGACTAGCCTTATAGTCGCCTATAGCAATTGGCATTTTATGCTAAATTATGTTTGTAGATCTTAAGCTAAAAATAATAATTTTATAGTTTTTATTAAAAAAAAAAAGAAGTAATTATTCAAAAATAAATAAAAATAAAAATGAAACCACCCACTACGGGGGTTTTTCTTTAAAAAAAATCAAATACTAAATTTCATTGAAAATGGCTTGAACTATCTTATCCTTATGAATTAAATTGTTTTATTTTGAAAACCCTAAATAGAGAGGGGTATTCCTTTAGATTTTGAAAGCTTCACATTTTTACCTTCTTATTTTATATACAGGTATATAAATTAATTAATTCTGTATATATTAATTATTTTGATGAAGTGTTTTGTGTGTTTTTTTACTATTTAAAATTTAAACCACCGGCAGTTTCCTCCTGCAATGTCGGCCAAAGCCAAATATAAACCCCCTTCTCCCTTCAGGATTACAGTTTTTTGTTAACTTATTGTTATTAAGAGGAGGGGTCGGATTTTAAACTATTAGAATAATTTAGTGAAAGTAGGAGTTTCAAACTTCGAATGCATGGATTTAAACTCAATACCCTATACATTAGCATATTAGACTAAATGCTCCAGGAAATGTATTAACATTAACAGTACCTTTGCAGATTTCTAAGTACATATGGTTTATTGCTAAAGGCCACAACTGGCACCTTCATCTTTATGTTTTTTTGTACAGAGAGAGATGGAAGAAGATAGCATGAAACGGTTAACAGTTTCTAATTGGGAATTAAAATCTAATAAACGGCAAGTGGATCATGAGGGTATGAGGGCTTCGAGATTACACTTTATTAAATGAGTGTATACAGTTGTGTATTGTATTTCTCATTATCCGATAACACAAATTGTAGTCGAGATGAGAGATCCAGACCTACAGAAATTATCTCATTGAGGTTAATCCTAAACAGGGTTAGTCTCACAATATATATTCTCTTGGAAAATATTCTTTAGCAAAATTTCAGTAGGACTAACTTATTTTCCAAGTGTTCTTTTCAGCTTGATGTTGTTACCTTTAATTATGAACAATATGGCCCATTTCAACATATGTCTTCTGAAAATATATCATATTCTTGCTGAATTTTCTTTCATTTTATCTTGTTATTTTATGGTCAATTTAAACTTTTACTCATGTATTTCAAGGGAACTTTGAGTAAACTATGAAAATATAAGTATGTTATTAAAGGTGGTTTGGTATGAAGTGTATACACAGTGTGTGTGTGTGTGCACATGCCAGGTTATATACCAACCAGGTAAGGCAATAAAGGCATCAGAGTGCTTTGCCATCTCTGCCTTCCTTTGGTGCATGTCCGCTACTGCTTTCACTTCCCCCACAGTGTCTCCAGTTATCTGACAACTCGGTCAATACACACAAATTGGTCCCCATAAAAATAAAAAAATAAAAACGGAAGAAATTGGGTAGAAAAAGAAGCACAAAGGAAGAGAGAGAGAGAGAGAGAGATTTGTCATAGTGTTGGCCAAAGAGGGAACTGAATCCCCTTCGGATTCAAAAGGATCTGAGCCCCCAATCAATGAATTTGGACTATTGAAATTGATCAAACAGTTACAATTATTATAACTTTAGAGGACTCCATTGTTTGTAGTCATTAAATCAAATTTCAATAATCCGGATTCTTTGATTAGTGGGTTCAAATCCCTTGGATCCAGAGGGGTCCAGTTCCTCCAAAGAAAAGCAATCATGAGTCGTGCACAGTGGTGGTCTCAATCTAATATCATTTGAGTCAGCAATTCCACACAAGGCAAAATGAATTAGTGAAATCTTGAATGCCACATTCTCTTGTGTCTATCTTCTCACATCAACATATTATAATCACATGGAAGAGAGGAAGAAAATTTGAAAAATAAATATCCACTCATTTATACTTAAGATTTTCTTAAAATAAAGGGAAAGAAAATACAAAAAATTACAAGTATAAAAGGCTGATATTTTTGTTCCATGAAGAATCTGAGTAACTACTAGTGGGATATAAAAGCTAGTAGAGAAGGACAAAAATGTGGAAGACCCAAGATTGGGCAGGTGGATTTAGGGATGAATTCAAAACCAATTCCACATGTGAAAGCTGAAAAATTGGAGCACCAATCATATTTCTAAGCTAGAGAGAGTCTAGCTGTCGATCTTCAACTCCAAAAGTGGCATGTGAAAAACCCAGAATATTAAGATAAAAAAGGTGAGGTAGAAATTCATCATGAAATAATATTCGAAAATAATCTTAAAAATAAAGAGAAAAGTAGATAATTCTCTCTCTGTCTCTGTCTCTGTCTCTGTGTGTGTGTATATTTCACACAAGTTGTGTATTGTATGGTCATTTTCATCATATTGTGTTAGAGTAAAATGCCATGGGAAAAAATAATAATAGAGAACATACCTCTCTAGGCATGAGTGTCTTGGGAATAACTCTACAGAGACAATAACATGACAAAAATGATTAGTTTGAGTTGAAAACCAAAAGCAGAATTAAGGGCAAGGAGGAAGAATTAAGATCCTCACCCAATGACATGTCTACCACCATCATAAACAGCTTGGGAAATCAGCCCCATCAGTCCAACACTCCCTCCTCCATATACCAAATCAATATTCTTTGAAACCTTTTGCAAAATATGAACCACACAACGATACTTAGTAACCGGAAATAATTTTGGAGAATTGTTACTTGTACCCTAAAAAAGTCGTCCTCTACCTTTTTTAGGAAAAAAAGTAAAAATAAAAATGCATGATGGCTATTAGGAAATACAAATTAATAAAATTCTCATCATAGTAGAATTACCCTATTTCCATATGTGAGAGAGAGAGAGGTAGTAGTCAAATAAACTACATTTGGTTGTTCCATGAAAGTGGGAAGGATAGATAAAATGATTTCATTGTTAATTCCCAGCCTTCTTTATGTATATACACATATATAGATTGACAGTAAGATACATGAAGCAGAGGCTTGAAGTTGCAAATGGTCAAAACTAATAAGCTTATGTCAATTTAAGAGCATCAATTGAAAACATAAACCCGTTATATACGTATATACATATGTATATGCGTGTGTGTGTGTGTGTGTGTGTGTGTGTGTGTAGAAGAATGAAGATCAACCTAATTGAAGTTCAGCTAGAAAACCCAAAAAATCAAACCCAAATTGAAAAACGAGTATTAGTTTTAGTATTACCAGTTCTTCTCCCAGCTCAATAGCTGCTTCTTTATAACTGCTTTTGTTTCCTGGACTACTTCCACAGAACACACAAATCCTCTTGAATTTTGATAGCTTCATTTCCTTCTCCATGTTTCTCTTAATCTGTCTCTTCTTTTTCCTCTCTCTCTCTCTCTCTCTCTCTCTCTCTCTAACAGGTTGAGAATTTGGAAGTGATGTTGTTTGATTTCGTTTCATGGGGTTGTGTTTGCACATATATATAACGGTACAACATATAGGCGTACATTAGCACGCGCAGTTCCATACTCAATGGTCCATCCATCCCTTTGCGGACCAGAGAGAGTACGGGGCTTATTTCATCACCCGAGTTGTATGCATATCTATCTTACCAACCAATCAGAAAGAGACTTTATCTTTTGTTGTCAATTGTATTATTATATATGTCGGGTGAAAGATAATTAGACAATGCTGCCAATTAGTATCATGTGAGCGTGGATTACAGCGTTTTAGTTACATTGCATTATAAGGTATTAAAATGACATCAATTTTTTTTCTTTTTTAGTCTGATTTGCCTATGTGATTCTTTATTAAATTAATGATATGGTGAGTATGACACTAGAATATAATCTGATATTTAAGTCACATTTGTATTATATTATTATTAAAAATTTGTCAAATAATAGAGGATTAAACTTTCAAGTAGGCTAAACGTATAATTAATACAATCTCAAAATTTTAGCGTGCAATGTGAAAAAAATTAAAACTTTCTAATTCACCTTAAATCTAAAAGGTATAAAATATATTTAGCGCTAATTTGTAATAAACCAATATGCGCTTTGACCATTCCCCCTAGTGTCAAATTGGAGTTTGAACATTTTTGTTTCATCCAATTTGGCCTTCGAACTTCTTGGATAGGCTAATGCGTCCTTTCAATTGTCAAAATTCAACATTTTACGGTAAGTTGAATCATTAAAACTATTTTGTAATGTATGAGTTATGGTCGGAGGATACATATTTTGACATATTTTAGAGAGATAATGATTATGAGTCAAAATTTAGTCAATCAAGATTAAATAATTATTTACAACAATAATTAAAAATTAGCATTAATTATAAAGGGTCTTTAGAAGCTCATTTCTCCCTCTCTATATTTCTCCCTCCCTTATTTAGGAGCTTCCAGATAAATTTCTATCTTAAAAGCTGAATAGGGTGCATAATTGGAGTTGATTTTGTTTAAAATCCTACCTAATTTCTAATTAAGAGCTTATTTACTTTGTTAGAGATGCTCTTAGACTTGGTAAAAAGCTTATGAACATAAATATAAAAGCACAAAAATAACTATATATTAACTCCAAAACAACTAAGGCACAAATAATTGCGTGATTTGTAGCGTTTTCTCTCTCTCTCTCTCTCTCTCTCTCTCTCTCTCTTTTTTTAGGGTAAAAGAGAATTTCATTCATAATAACCAAGTCATACAAAGACATGCATATGAAAAACAAATCAATGGCCTCTAAAAAGCCTTGACGAACAAAACCCAGTGGGAAAAAGCTCGACGAAGGAAAAGAGGCCTCACATGCACAATAAACTTAGACCTCCACCACAATATCGGCATGGATAAGGTCCAAAAGTCACAACGGACCAGTATCCACCCACATTGATAACTCACGACACTGTAGGTTGAATCAGGCTAGACGATGTGCAATCCCATTAGCATCCATTGAAACATGGTTCATGACCACTTGGTTTACATGCAAAAGAGCTCGAATGCTATCGACATAAACACCATCAGCGGCCAAGTACTCTTCATCTTGTTAATTAATTGAACAAACCTCAACGAATCTGATTCCACTATAAATGGACACAACCAAAATCCAGTGCCAATTCCAATCCTTTCTTGATGGCATGAAGCTCTAAAGCAAGGATTGAAATCAAAGAAGGAGCAGGCATAGACAACGCACCTACTAGATCACCATTAGACCCATGAACAATCGCTCCAATTCCACGGCATCCATTCGTCATACTTTCAAAGTAAAAAGAATTTCTGGCATTCCAAAGCAACCACAAACTGATAAAGAGAAGTTCCAATATTGATCCGGAGATGTAGCCTATTCTAAACAATGGTGTATTTTCCTTAGACTGCCAATTATCATATTCTTATGCCTCTTTATCCTTTTCGAACCACCATGTTTCTCAAATTTTGTCCATTTCAAGCACTTCTTGAAGATTTTGAGGTTGCGCCCTACATTGTTTTTACAAACCTTAAACCTAAATCGTAATTATTTGAAATCCTTATTAAGACATATTGTACATGCTTTGGTAGAATATCATTTGGTTTAATAGTGACTTAGTGTTGTGGATGCAAATTTTGTACATGGCTGATTTGTCCGAATTCCCCACCTACAAGAGAACAAACACCGTTAACCTTATTGAAGAACACCCTAGAAAGGGGGAGGGTGTCTGGCAAAGGACCTCTGATGCCTAAGTCAGAAAAGTAGTGGAGAGAAAAATATAACTTGAGTGTGTTCTAAGTAATAAGTGGGATTACTGTTTCCTCCGATTAACTTGGCTTTTGATACGGAAAAAAAACTGTAACAGGTAGCTAGCAGGGGAGGCTGCAGACCAGACTAGGCAGTTCTTAATGGTGCAAGCCAGTTTATGTAGTCATGCCAGCTAGTATTATTAAAGTCCTTGTTGCTAATAGCACATGTGCACCAAACACCCTCTGAGAGACTTTGGAGAGTAAGTGACTTGCCATCATTAGACCGAGTATGACCTCATAGTAGAACATGTAATGGACAACTTGAAAGGCCCATAATATATATGCCATGGGCGGCCCAGATAGCCCATGACATGCACTATGTGTGGCTCGAAGTTCCCATGGTCCGTTAATAGCATAAAAGCTCATCATCTTAGGTCAGACTATGTCCTATCCTTTTAGGTAAATTTGTGGTCTATTCACGATGTTAAGGGTAAGTTGCCATATTGAGATTGAGCATATGGTCTACATGCCCTCCTTTTATTTGATGTGGTTAATTTATGTCTCCACAAATTCCCCCACATCTGCTTGTGTTTAAGTAGGAAAAAAAAGGGGATGTACTTCCTATTTGAATAAGATTTTTCTTCCAAGACAAGGTAGGTTTTCAAGTCTTAAAAGAAAAAGGTTTCCTTTTCTTTCCCCAAAAGGATTCAATATAAATAGGAGATAACCCTTCTTGAATTCTCACAAATTCCTAACTTTAAAAATTCAAAATTTGCGTAGAAAATTCACAGAGAAAAAAAATCCACGTATTAAAATTTTCATTATTCCTCTCTTTTACTCCTCGCATGTAATGGGACAACGGGTTGCCCTATCGTAGGTGTGGTTTTTGTTTGTGAGGATGACTTGGTTGATAGCAGAGAGTTCAGTATCTTTGTGTGCAAAATCTTCCACACCTTGGAAAAAGTCTGAGGAGGCAGTTGCCAATGCTAGTATGGAAACGAGGGAGAAGAGGATTGTCGCTGCCCCATATGGTGTCACATCAGCCAGGAATGAAAGCTATGCGCAAGTTACTGTATCTCACGTCACAACAAGATGGTTGCTTCGGCTATCAGTTGGGCTGCTTCTACATGGAGGGAGGAATATGCTTGTTGAAAATGTCCCCTAAAAGCCAATTATAAAAAAAATGATGCTTTAAAAACATTTCACATATTAAACTAATTTAGTTTAATCTAAAGGTAAAGATTATTGTAAAACCGTTTATTTAAATGTTGTGAGCTTAAGTAATAAGTCTAAAGGATATGTAATAGTGAGAATGTAATCTGAAGAAGTGAAATTCATAATATCTTTCTCTTTTATACACGTATTCTAAACGTTCTTGATCATAGTTTTGCCAACTAGACATTGACAATATGGCAAGATCAGTACATATGATGCCTTCTCTCTTCATATAGTGATTGGTTCGAGTCATTGGTGTGAAAGTGATAAGCTCATATTTATATATATTTTATATCAAATTCACTTGTCTTTTCTTAGTTAGTTCCTTATATTTTTGAGTTATTACTTTGTTTTTGTGTTTTGTAGGATTTGTCAAGTAAAGAAAAGAAAAATAACACAAGTGGAATTTTAAGTAATAAATTCGTCAAAACTGCCTGTGCAGGTCAGCTGACTTTGGAAGCAAGTTGCGGACAACTCAGAATGAATTAGAGAATGAGCCTTATATGCTTGGAAAGCTACGGATGTCTATTTTCTGGAGCATTTCGCGGATTGTTAATATCATTTTTCTAGAAAAAGTTATGGTCGTTCTAACACTGAAAGGTTCCCAGGAGGCTGAACAGTTTGTAACTGACAAGAAAACATTGAAAGCAATAAATCCCATAAAACTAACAGCCAAAACTGATGCAGCCAAGAACAAGCCAGCTAACACCTATTCAAATATCAGAGGAAATGAAAAATTAAGTGAGAGTAATGGGCATAAAGGCTGCCCAAAGAGTTACAATTGTTTTAGCATTTCCTCCCACTTATTGTCATCACTAAATGGCTGTTAGTGGGGTGAGTTATGGAGAAAAAACTGTGGCAGCAGAAAAGAAAAAAAGACCTACAGGTTGCAGCAACAAAAAGGGAGAAAAAGTGCGAAAAAAAGATAGAAAAAAAAGAAGCAAATCAAGGGAAAAAGGCAAGGCTGCTGCGTTGGGGAAGGAAGGAAAGGAAGGAGGAAATCTTGGCATTCTCTTCTCTCGGTTTTATCTTCTCAAACTCATGTGTTTCTTTTGGTTTAATTTGAGAATTATGTGTAACTAATTTTTAGTAGTTAGGGGCTGTTTTGAAGCCCCTAATATGATTGCAAGTTTGTTATGACATTTCGTTTGAATTACTTTTACGAATGGATGAAAATTGGTTCACTACTTGTCTCATTGATGAATTCTTTTTGTGTTTTCTACGGATGCATACTTAGTAAGCATATCTAGGATTCTAATGCTATGAATATGTGTGTGCCTGCCCTTGTCGAATGAGGACCTACATATGTTCTAGAGTGGTACTTGTTAATTGTGATTAACATGTGAACCAATTTCTAGGATTAGTAAGACAACGCTAGTACTTACGATGCCTTGTGATGACTCAAATTCTTTTCGTTCTTAATGATTTCTACTTGTTAAATCTATGAACACACCATTCGAGATTGCATGTTAGGGACTAAGTTAAGTTGAAAACGCCATTCTCTTAACATACTACATAATAAAGAGTAATAGGTTGAGTTCTAACATTAAGCCAACTTGAGCATCTTCATCCAAAAATGAAAGGAATTTGAATGAAACATAACATGTTTGCATGATTATTTGGTGGTGGATAGCAATTCCCCTAACTCGTTTTTCTTAATTTGTGAACTACTTAAAAATCTGTCTCTGTCTTGTTTTTGTTCGATTTAATTTAAATATCAAATCAACTCCAAAAATCCCAAAAATTTGTGTGAGTGTAGCTGTGTGTGTCTAGTATCTGCGTATAAAATTTCGTAGACTTTAGATAAGTGTAAGTCAGTCTAATAATTATTTTTCGGTGGCTGGTCAGTAGGGACAGCAGCCCAGTTTTTGTGACATTTTAAGTAGTTAGATAAAACATTCTTCTGCGGGAAAGACCCTTATTTTCATATGCTACAATTGACAAATATTATTGTTAATAAGGAAAATTAATAGGACATTTGTGTGCTACTTTGTGGTGTGCTTTTAATCCTATCAGAAAGACACCAAGACAAGTATGTAGGTGCTGAATAAAGAGTGAGTTTATTGAACACGATCAAACATGAGTTCTCGTACTCATGTCATATAAGAATTCACTAGTCAAAGTAGGCATTTCACCTGAGACATGACAATTGTCTTGTGGATACGCCTTTGATCATTTGGTGATACCTCATAACTCTGGGGTTTGCTCTGTGCATTGTTGGCATCATTGATTCATTTACAAATGCATGTGAGTATACAACAATGGATCTCGAACCTTCAACCATTGAAGGAGAATACACTATGACATGATTCAAAAGTCTCTGGCCATATCCCATAAATATGATTTAGGAAGTATATTCCAAATCACATTCATGAGAATTATATAGAAAAGAGAATCACATTAAATAGTAGATATGAACAAACTATCAACAAAACAATTAATGTGATAAAGAGTACATTCAGATTTTTTTAGGTCTTCTTGCTTACAACTTTGTCTCACGTTTCTTATGTGCTTTTCTTTTGGTGTTTTATAGCTTAATTTGCAGTTTTATATCTTTTAGGTTTTGTTTAGCTAGAGGGGTTAGGTATAACCTACAGGCTTTTTAACCCTTAAGCAGTTTTATATCAAAGTATTTAGGCTACATTATTAGTATATGATGCACTATAAAACATCAAATGGAGGGATTGAAATAACACGATCCAATGGATTTAGATATTTGTAAATAACTATTTGAAAATGGCGTTATTTGAAAATTCTTTGTTTAGTCGGTTTGTAATGCTCATGTAGTACATTTTTTTTTCGCTCCATCTAAAGTTATGTAGTATATTTGTAACTAACTTAGCCTAATTTCTTAATACTTGAAAATTCCTATACCAATCACAACATCAGTTTGCTATGGGTAAAAGGACTTGTCAATTTATTGTTGAATTGTATTTGTTATATATACAAGTATATGATTCGACCAAAAAAAACAAGTACATGATTTGTGTGCAGGTTCACATGAGAGAGCCATGACCCCATCTTAGATGTAGCCTCAACCACCCTCCTACCTGGACAAAGTTGTTGTATGCGTAGGAAACATTTATATTTCACTTGCAAAAAGGAACAAGATCCCTCCATCTCCCCACATTCTCACTTTCATCTGACCAAACATGCCGTCTTATCCCCATCTCTGGCCTACTAAAAATGCTTTGCTGCCTCCTCTCCACTCCAAAGTTTCAAATACTTTTTTACTACCCATAATATTGCTCGGTAACTTGTATGGACTTTTGGTTTGTTCATTGCCTGGATTGTTGGAGCTGCATCCTTCATGTTAAACTAATATCTGTGTCACTTTTTGTCATATTATATACACGAACATCTACGTATCCGATCCGACCTCAAGTTGGCATATTATATTTACAAATTTGATTAGCAAGTTTGCTTTAGTAATTAATACAAAAAAACCATTAACAATATCATTTTTTTCTTTGACGAGCATAAGAGAATTTAGTGGATGTGTCACTAGCTAGTGTGATGACATGCCTCAACTTTATTGTTTGATCATATGATTAAAGTAGCAACATGCCGACATCCCATGGAATTTTAAACACAACATCAATTCATCACTTGGCCACCACATTAGCCAATTTTGTTATGACCCACGTGTCACTAAGACAATGAATATGTGTTCTTATTTGTAAGTTTAGAAACTTATATCCCATTAAGGCATTAACTATCTGGTCTTTAATAATTTATCGCTGAATATATATATATATATATATATAGACACACACAAGCCCTTTAAGCAAAGAGGTAAATCCACTACATCAAATTTTAACGGTCCGAATCATCTATTTTGTAAGTCTAGATTCATAGATCATCCTTATCACAATGAAATTTCATTGTTTCTTGTAGAACTAAGTGTTCATCAATTTTTTTGAACTCAATTAGATGTCTTAAATATTTCCAATTTGACTAATATTTTGCAAGGATGATCAAAGAGGTGCAACTTGAAAAATAGACGGTTTGGATCATTGAAGTTCGATGCAAGTTAGGCCCCACCACATCAAAATCGGATATCACTTGACCACTGAATTAGAAGGTTGTCATATTAGCATTTCTTTAAAAAGTTGTATTCGTCTATTTTCTTCACTACAATTGGATATCATAATGATTTTGGATTTGTCTAATTATTTCAAGGATGACCTATGAAATATGTACTAGAATATAGGTCGTTTGGATTGTTGAACAAAGTTACAGAAGGGAAATCTATATATCTATCTTTATATATGTTGTATATATAATATATGTGTCTATATATACATGAGTGCTCAAGTACTCACCAGTTAGTATTTTAATATGTCGCTATTTACTTGTTTGAGCCTGTTCCACAATGTAATCTCACCATGATCCAAACCATTCAAATTTTAGAATGCCATTACTAGATCATCCTTGCAAAAGTTTATTCGAATCGGAAATCATTTAGCTCTTTAAGTATTATTGTGGACATTTGATTATTTATCCACAACTCCGTATTCGTCTATTTGTCAAGCCACAATTAGATAACTAAATGGATTCCGATTTCAGTGAAAATTTGCATATGTTCTTTCAATGGTAAACTAAAAATTGATCGGTTCATATAATAAGAAGGGGACAGATCTATGTCATCACTTTTTTTTACACATGTTTTTGTGGCACCCACTTCGTAATGTATTTCAACAATCTGAACTGTCTATCTTTTAGGCTCTCCCTCATAAATCATGTTTACTAAAAAATCATCCCAATCTGAAATCATATGACCATTGGATTAAGTGTTTAGGGTATATTTGTAGAACCATATTTGTCCATTTTCTTCACTAAAAAAATTTCTTAATGGCTTTGGATCTGTATATCTTTTTGTAAGGATGGTCTATCCATGATGTTTTAAAAGAAAAACAGTTCAAATCGTTAGATAAAAATACATTACGGAATGAACTCCACAACAAATGATTAGTTTTACCTTAGAATACTAACTTTTTATTGCTTGAGCGCTCCTGCACGTGTATAAATATATTTGAAACTAATGAATACGGACATGGTTGCATGAGGAAAGGTTTTGGATTAGAGGAAAAGCAGTTAAAAGTAATTACATTTTCTTGAGGTTCGAATTAGTGAATGATACAATGCCTATATATAGTCTTCATGTGCCTTCTCTTATATTATATATATATATATGTATGTATGTATGTATGTATGTATACACATATATGTATATATACATATACATATAATGTATGTATGTATGTATGTATGTATGTATACACATATATGTATATATACATATACATATATATATATATATATATGTTGCTCTATTGTGAATGATACACATACCAGAGAAAAATCATGTAGGTTGTGAAATGAAAGTTAAAGTATAAATTGCAAGAAATTTTATGAAAATCTAAAAAAATTGTTTAGTTACATTTATAATTTTATTTATTTATATTATATGTTTCAAAAGAAAGTTTATGTTTTCTTGCGGCTTAAGTAATTCTAGGACATATAACTTCGTAAGTTAAGTTTTTGCATGAAAATATAAAAGGCAATAAAATATGAAAATTAAGAAAATTCTTCACCTACTCAAAGTCATTTGTGCTTGAAGAGTGTCCCTGGACCTGGAGTATACAAACTAACCGAGTACACTCTTTGCCTCGCAAACCTTTTTTTTTTTTTTTTTTTTTTTTTTTTGTATTTTATTCTATATAAAAATTTCAAAACAAGACGTTGACATGGTTTAATCATAACCGTTTAAATAGAAAAGGAGGAAAGGGAAGAAAGATTAGGAGAGGAGAAATTCCTTCTCCTAGACTAACATGTTGCATTTGTTGTGTCAAACCCTCCACAAGGGTATTTACCAAATTATAGTTAGGGTTGTTTTTCTGTTTTGAGCTTAAATTCTGTATTAGGTTTTTTATTTTGTTATTTGTCTGGTCCATATTTTTAATGTGTGCTTAACTTTGTATTTAGAACATTTGATATGTGACGACCCATTCCAAATTATTATATATTTTTATCCCTGAGTATGTAAAGTGACAATAATGCCCTTGTGGTTTTGTGACGTGGATGTACATATGCAGCTTTAAATTATCTTCCTCATTGACATAATTAAATCGTACTCGACGTCACGAGCGCGTCGATGCAAGTTAGGGTTGAATTGGATTCCTAATGAAAGTATTACGATAATTTAAGAGCGAGATTGGGTAGGATTTAATTTTTGGGTTGCCTATCTCATATCCACCAGTTATCTTCTTTCTTACAACCTTGAACCCAATTAGAATTTTTGGGTTTATTTTATTTCCTTTGGACCAATTAATTAGACCCTAAATCCCATAGCCCAATCAGGGCTTGTGACCCTTTTATTTTGGCCAACCCGTGATCACACGTGCACACATACACACGTGCAACCTTTCACCCTCTCCCTCATCTTCTCGAAATTTCCCTCATCCGTACACCGTACGACCATCACTCTCAAACTTACCAAAATTTCCACGGATTAACCCTACTGATACTACCATCATACCCATCTCAAGGTTACGAGTTCATCCATACCATTAGGTCGAGGAATAGAAGTCGGAAACCCAAGAACTCACGAGCTCCGACGAGGTGCTTTGTTGCTTCATCCTGATTATGGACATTCCACGAAGTTTTAAAGCTTAAGGAAGTTCTTAATCAACTCCATAGAGACCCTAGAGTAGTTTTAGGGTGGAGTTGACGTCGGGATAAGAGGATTCAAGAAGTGTCAGTTTGGCCAGGGTTTTCCAAGCTTTATTCGGACCATTTTCCATAGTTTTTAGGAACTCAAATAGGTGTGGTTGTGTTCTATTCTTCAAGAGCTTCAAATCCATATAAAATTCATGGATTTTAGTTGAAAAATGAAGAAGATATTGAAGTTTGAAATTTTTCCAGAATCCGGCGTAATAGACAACGGCCGGAGGCGACTCTGGCGAAGCCCACCGGAGAAGGAGGAGAATATTCCGTCAACTTTGACAGAATATACTAACGGTGTCAGGTAACTCCATTAGTTTTTAAACGGAATATTCCCTAACGCCGTTAGGGATTCTGTCAGTGTGCTAGGCACGTGCCTGAGCATAGTCGGCGAGTGTGGCCTTGCTTGTCCCGCGCGTGAGGGCGTGTGTGACGTCCAAATTTTTTTCTAAAAATATGGGGGTGGTTATGTTGTTGAGTAGATCACGTTGGTATATTCCAGTGTTCTAAAAATCAGCCTAGGCGGTCGTCTTGGTGTTGGGCGGTGGCCAACCGTGGGGATTAACTTAAAATCGGGAGCAAAATCGGGGCATGAATTAGGCGGCCGCTGAGACGAACTGGGTGGCTCTTGGGAGGCCTAGGCGGGCGACTGAGTGCCCTAGGCGGTCCAGAAATTTTAGTTTTGTTCTATTTTCAAGAATGCATATCAACTGCATTCTTGCTTTTTTGGGTTTCTGGTTCACGGTTTGGCAAAGACGAAAGGATGATGAAGATGAGAAATAACTTTCTCTCTCTTCCTTTCGCACCACGTACACTCTGCATACGTTTCTTATTTAATTTTTTTCTTAGTTTCCCTCCAATCAAGTTTTGACAGCAAGCGTCAAGTTGCTTGTTTTTTGTAAAAAAACCATAAGTTGTCAGTCCCTAACATATTGATTTTTCTCTTAAAAAATGATGGGGTTTTAGTCCCTACATCCACATATTTCACACCTTTATTTCTCTTTAAATTAAACATAAATTAATACGATCTCTAAAAAATATTTTATAAATTACCATGAACTACCCATATTCACATCATAATTTTTTTCTTTATTATGAATCACCCAACCCACTACGTGGGATTTTTACGTTTATTTTTAAAAAATTGGATATAATCATTCAAAATTTATTAAGTTATATGGCATATATGCTTAATGTGTTTTTAAAATTTGGACTTGTTGGATACTTTTTTTTCATTTTATCCATGGATTTTATACAAGTATAATTGTTTGTAAGTGTCAATATGCACTTATTTACGAGATATACAAGAAATTTACCTAAATCCTCCTAGGCCGCCTAGGCACTTGCCTAGACCCCGCCGAGCTGCCTAGGCGCTAGGCGCTAGCCGGCCACCTGACTAGTGCCTAGTGTTTTTTAAAACCTTGGTATATTCTAACACCCCATTTGAGTAACGTATGAGGAATTAAGCCTAAGTTTTGTTTAGGTGATATCGAATTAACGTTAAATTAGTTATTTCGCATATAGGTGAGACGTACCTTGAGGACGAGCATGGTCAGAAGAGACTTGAGGCTACGATCCTGCTACTTACCAATGAGTGGGCTTTTGTTTTCTATATATGTATATATGTTTATGATTCCCAAAAACTATTTTAAATGAACGTATGTTTTAAATGCCATGTCATGTGTGCATTACGTGTTAGTATTGCATTAGTATAGTTATGCATAGTATTGGATGAGGCTGCGGAGGCCCAAGTAAGCTTCAGGTGGGTACATCATGATGGTATTAGTTGTAATGTGTATGGTTATACGTTGATGCATTTTGAGCTCATTACCCTGCACCCCAATGTTAGTACTCCCGCTTGTGGCCAGGGCACGGTCTTTCACGTGATATTCACTACCTGCACCGCACACTCACCTTGGATTCAAGTTTGGTGCATAGCCCTGTCGTATAGACCACGATAAGTGGTTCTGACTTGTAGTTGACCCGCGATTATTTGCACAACCTTCACATGATCATAGCACTTGAGTGCAGTTATTTACATCCAGCCCTGTCGTACATACCATAATAGGTGGTTTCAACTCGTGTGCAGGCATACCTGATAAGCTATAGATTCAGCCGTATATGTCACATTAGGTGACTCCGGCTGGCATACTTTTCTATATTAATTCGTATCACCTGACTTGCACATTTTTTGTTGAACATCTTGACATGGCATACCTCTGTTTTCACTACTTCTAAGCATTGTTTTTATATACTTACGTGTTATTATTTTCTGGGAAATTATACAGGTTTTACAGTAAGGGGTTAGTACGTTCATAAAGACAACTATGTTTTCAAAAGCTTTTTTTTTTTTTTTTTGCCCACTCACGTTTTTTGTTTTGTGCCCGTTCAGATTCTAGGTAGCTGATCATCCTTGGTGGCTCATGAGTACTTCACGGCGATTCTGACATCTCTATAAATAAGTAGGGATCTTCTCCTTGTTTGTATAATTAGTACTCATTCAGTTTGACTGCACTTGTGATACCTTTGCTATGAAACGTTTGTAGCATGACTGGGTCACTTCCACATGCACTTCGTATTATCTTTAGTATAGATAATTTTAGTTATTTTTTTTATTTATTCAAAATTTTTTATTATCATTTTCACTTCTGTTGCGCATTTGGTTACGTCACCCTCACGTGACGGCCAACACGTCTCGACTCCGGTCGGGGCGTGTCATGATATACCTTTATTTATGATATAATCATTTCTTAAAATAAAAAATACCTCCACAAGGTCAAAAGTGCTCAAAATAGGTAATCATTCAAAACCTATTTCATCCATCCTCATCAAATCTTCTCCACAAGGTAACCCCTAAATCATTCCCTTCAAATTATATTTATTAGCTAATTAATTGATTTATTACTCAATTAATTTATTAATTAGCTAACAAATTATGAATCACACCCAAAAAACCATCCAAGTGGCCAATCCCCATCCTCCTAAATGGGCCGGGCATACCCCTATGAATAACATCTCATTTTCTCCAAAACTCAGTTCCAACTCTTTTGCAAAATTCTCTAATTCTCCAAACACTTTTCCCTCAAAATTCTAACTTTGGCATCAGAGGTTCTTCGGCCAAAGCCACCCCCCCTCCCCAAAAAAAATATTCATCGCGGGTGCATGAGGCTCTTGGCCTTGACCAAATATGTTAATTGTTTTGTAGGTACAATTTTGTCCATGAATAAGAAGGTGAAAATTTGCATCCACAATAACTAACTGCTTAAACAGAGCCTGGACTGTGCTAGCAGGGATTTTTAGACAGTGACCTACCTACAAACATACGCTAAGCAATATTTTGTTGCACATGACATGCATTGAATTTAATCGAGTGAAGCAATCGACTAATCAACTAATGTGCTCCTTGATCGACACGTTCCCCTTAGGCCTCATGTAATGCAAAGCCATTGTATTTGCTTTGACACGTTCCCTTTGATGTTCTTTTCTTGTCCATTGCATTTGCCCCGACGTCGAAGCACCAGTGCATTTGCGAACGAAACCCCGTACATGAGTGCGTGACCATTTTAGCTTTTTCTAAATCTGAAATTAAAAAGCTATTGTGGGAATGACCAATGTACTCTGTGTTGACTATTGGCTCTAATGTGAGTGGGTTTTATTTTGCCATGTCACTTTATTGGTGGTAGTTTTCAGAAAAGGAAAGGATCCTCGCTGGATCCTTTTCCTATGGATCCTAGGGATCATGTGATCTCATCCTTTCATCGTACATTGTGCGATCAATTTTTCATATTTAATTTTCAATTTTCAATTTTGAAATGATTTATGATTGCACGATGTACGATGAATAAGTGAGATCACAGGATCCCTAGGAAAAGGATCCAACGAAGATCATTTTCTGTAGTTTTTTAACTGCCCAATTAGTTGGCTTCCTTTGTACACTTCCCTTAACCACTTATGTGGGGCATTAATGACACCAAGTTGCTTTTAACTTTTGTCTCATTTACTAATATGTTATCAAAATGAGAGAAATTGAATTGAGCAAGAATTGAAATAGGGACGAGTTGAAATTAGATTCTTCTTAAAGTTGTTTATTAAAAAATTTTGTAATCGAAGTAAAAATGGTATGAGTAATGCTCCACTAACCATCTATTTGTATCATCATTTAGATCATATCTCTAATAGAGGTATGGCTGGCCAAAACATGTAGATCGTATTATATTAGAGAGATGGTGTACAAATAATGGTACAAATAAGAGTAGCATTTTTAAAATAGTAATGATTTCATATAAATTGTTTGCTAATTATTGAAATGGGAATATAATCCAATATGATTACTGTGACAACCCATCCCTAGTTCTACGATTTTATAAACTTTAAAAATGTGAATTTACGAAAATGCCCTAGAGGCGAGGGTATTGACTTTTGTTGACCAACGTATAGTGAGACGTTAGAAATATTCTTTTTAGTGTATTCTTGAAGTACTTAACGATACGAACGCGTAAGCGCAAGCAGAATTGAATTCAGAGCTATGGTTAAAATTTTAAGGAACTACAAATCCGAAAAGTAGTTTTGTAAAAATTGCTATTTAGTATTTTATATATCTCTTATAATTATTATATTATTATTTTAAGATTATTTTGAGAGAAATGAGGGAAAGGAGAAGGAACAGAGAAAAGAAGGGTTGTTGCCAAACCGAAGGAAAAAGAATGAGGAAAAAAGAGAGAGATGGCCGAATCGGGAGAGGAGATAGAAGGCTGGTGAATTACAAACAAAATAAAGGAGGGGAAAGGAGGGAGTGGAGAGGCACACAACCAAGACCCGTTTCCCTTAACCCATTTCCAAACCGTGACCCAACCTTCGACCCGGATCTCCTCGAGCCTTTTCTGACGATCTCCGCCATTATTTCCGGCGAATTAGGACACTTCAACACCTGCAAACATCATCATGCCCTTACTCTTTCATTGATCACCAAAGATTCGACATGACTAGGTCTGTTTCGTGGTAATTAACGGCGTCGGCACCATGTAGTTCTTGGTGGAAATTCATCAATTTTGGAAGAAAATTCCCTCGATCTCCACCACCATTAGACTCCCCTTGGACCCAAGAAGAAGACCCAACCGGTGGTAGGGGCAGTGGAGCACCGGCAACGGCAAATCGAAGCTCACCCATTCTAGGGTTTCCGACGAGTGTGAGCTAAATTGGAGCTTTTCCCGACCAAATTGGACTTTTCCACAGGTATAAAACTTGCTCTACTCATTGAGATCTTCATTTATATGAAATTTGGTAAGTTTTGGAAATAGTTGATTTTTTTGGCAAGTCGGCGAGTCGGGGCAGCCGACCGCCACGTGGGCCGAGATCCCACCCGCCTTTCCTAGACTAATTTGAGTACCTTGATTCCATATGTGATGTTCGATTAACGAAATCTCATCTTATGATTATAGATTTGATAGAGATCGCCACTTGGACATTTTATGATTCGACAATCCAACCATTGGATTGTCACCAAAATTTAATACCTTATAATACATAATATTTAAGGACCATAGGAACTGACGGATCAGCAATCCGAAGTACAGATCTTCCCGAATTGGATTTCTAAGTTTGTAAATCTAAACTTCGGCTGCCAGTTAATTTTAGTGATTGGTGGAGATCCGATAGTTGAATTGTTCCGAAATTTTAGGATGTTGTTTTAAAATCTTATTAAAATTCTTGAGAAGTTACGGATCAAAAATCTAAGGTGTGGATCTTCTGGATCAAGTTACGTAGGGTTGTTAACCTTACCGTTGACATTTGACTAATGGTTGACTTTTGGTCAATGGGTTACAAATCATTCTAGAATGTCCTTGAGGATGTGTTTTATGTAAGTTTTGTGTTCTATCGATAAGAATTTTGAGACATGATTTTATATTTGTTCTAGGCAACGATCGTTCATGATGCCTCGATATTCGTGCTAGGGAGTTGTAGCGCGAACTTCAGGTGAGTGGGTCTTTTCCTTTTTATAGTGTGTGTGTGTGTGTGTGTGTGTGTGTGTGTGTGTGTGTGTGTGTATCTGATTGACAGTTTTCATTTATGCATTTGAAAAAGAATTTTTTACGTACGCTTGGATTAGATTAAAGTTTATGAGAATTAGCGAAATGACGGAATTTATGAAATATGCTACATCATACGAGATGCACAGGTATGCTTATAGTCATTGATGCTGTAATTATATATACGGCTATGAATGTTATTATGTTGACTAGATTATGTTGACTAGAATTATTGAATCGTTATGGCATGCTTATATTTTTGTAGTATGCTCATCATTGCTGCACCCCGGTGTTAGTGCTCACTAGGGCCAGGGCCAGTCTTTCACGTGTATGTTCACCTCCGCACCACATGCTCACCTTGGATTCAAGTAGGTGCCAATCCTGTCATACATGTTGCATTAGGCAACTTTGACTCGTGTGCTAGCATAGATTGATGAGCATCAGTTCAGTCGTACTGTTGAGATTTTGTGATTTTGGATGTCATGCCCTTAGTTACGAGATATTGTGCCTTAATGAATTCTTGAGATTTTGCAGGCTAAAGTAAATACTTTTATATTATATGTAGTAAGTATATTTTGGAAACTATATATGTTTTACAGCGAGGGGTTACAATGTTTTCAGAAAAGTTTTTATAAAACTTTATTTTCAGGCCTACTCACCCTTATTTTTCGCCCTTCCAGGTTTTAGCTGCTAAACTTTTGTATCAACAAGAACTCTTGGCAAATCTCAGTATAAGTGGTTATCTCTGAGGGTATAATTCTCAATCCACTCTACCGTACTTTACTTATGCTCTGACGTCACGTGTGAAATGGGTACCAGTGCACTCTTGTATTTAGGCACTTTATGTTTAAATATTACGTATTTTCCACGTCACTACACTTTATATCTTCGTCACCTTCCAGGTGTCGGCCAACACAACTCGATTTGAGGTCCTAGTGGACATTTTGGGTTGGGGTGTGTCAATTACTAAAATGCCCTTATTCGGAATATATATAATATACTTTTTTTTATTATATATATGCTAATTGTTAGAATGAAACTTTGTTTGTTTAAATAACTAATTTAATCGAGGACACTAGCATTATTTAAAAGATTTAACTTATGCATTTATGCATTCAATATCCCACAAATTAAGAAATTTAAACCAATTCGAAAAATTTCAAAAAAAAAAAATTCAAATAATATTTTGAAAATATAATAATTACTTAACAATCAAGAATAGAATAATATTGTAGTTCACAAATTCTACCTAAATAATTATTAATATATTTTAAAAAATAACTATTGATATATTTACATAAAATAAATACATGTAATTAGCATGGATAAATTCAGCAAAAAAATAGTACCAAATTAAAGTAAAAAATAGGGGTATGTATTCAAATTAAAAATTATGGGTACAAATTAAAACCAAAAACAATATCGGCAAAAATTAAAAATTGAAATATTAGTAAATCTTATTTTTTAAATTGACATATGTTGATATGTAAATAATAAACATTTCAGAGGTATTAATCCTTTTCATATGAGATCCAGGGCAATTGCCTTTTCATATGGGACCCCAATTTCATCAAGCTAAATTTTAATGGGTTGGTGAGTCTTCATAAAGCGACAGCAGGGTTTGTTTTGAGAATTGACCAGGGACAGGTTATGGGAGCAGGTTCTTTTGACATGGATGACGCGACTATATCGTAGGCAGAGGCTAAGGCGCTTAAGGATGGGATATCTATTGCTCTCAAAAAAGGTTATACAAATCTTCAAGTGGAAGGGGGTTCAAGATTAGTGATCCAGGCGGTTCTTGGTAACTGGTCTATCCCATGGAACCTGAAGCTGATATAGTTGGATAATGACATGTGGCGCAATCCCAGTAATTGTTTTTTTGGACTTTATAACAAGTGGCGCAATAAAAACGATTAAAAATCTTATCCGAAATTACTAATAAAATTATTTTGTATTATTTAATAATACTTCGGATAATGACACGTGGCGCAACGAGAACGATCAAAAATGTTATCTGAAATTACAATTAAAATTATTTTGTATTATTTTATAAATAAAAAAATACTAATATTTTATTGCCTATTGCCAGGGCTATTGAAGTGCAACGGTGGAGATGTAAAAGGCGATTACTGTTCATTAAGGGCAGTTACTATTCACCAGGTCGATTGAATAGTGAATAGCCTGGGGTGAGAGCTCCCACGCTGAAGTTGTTCTTAGAAGACTGGTGTTGTGCCAAACTATATTTGGGATGGTGTTGTTTCAAACTTTCTCGGTCCAACTTTAAACTTTGATCTTGCTGGTACCAGTTGTACTTGAGGTTTTTCGCTTTAATAAATTTATTCTTCATCCAAAAACAAATATGTTGACATGTAAGTAGTTTAATTTTCAAACAATAGACAAAATTCAAAGAACCTTAAACAACAAATAAAATAAGGTTTCAATTAACGAGAAAGAAAAATCATGAATCAGAATTTAATTTCTCATTTTTTATTCTTCTAATAAAGAAAGATATTAAGGTAAGGGGTGAGCTATTGACACACATCTTTTTATTTCTCACACAAAGGGTGTTAATTATTGTCCCTTAATTTTCTTTAATTCAATCAATCTAACGGCCACGAATTAAGAGGGTGTATATGAAGTAAAAGGGCATGTGTGGATAACATATCTCTTAAGATAACCCTACCTCACTTTATTTCTCTCCACCCTGCATCCAATTTCGATCTAATTCTTATCACTGATGACACTCCCCGATCGGAGTCGAGGCATGCTGACCGTCGCCCGAAGGTGATGTAACCAAAAGTGTAAGTGGTGTAAAAATGTGAATAAATTAAAACCGAAACTAGAACTTATTTAAACTAATAAAGTGAGTGCACAGTAATGGGGTAAACCCATAGAATACAAATATTCAGAGCATAGAACTGATCCATCTAGTTATAATTCTTTTCTATGAAAAGAACCTTGAGGAATTAAAGCTATTTTCTCGGCAAGAAAAAGAGAGCGGAAATAAAAGGATTAGTCAAATATGGCTTGCTAATATTTTATAATCTTCTATATATATATATATATATATATATATATATATATATATATATATATATCTTTGTTTGGTGGAAGAAGAGATTAAGAGGTTTCCCTTTAATCATCACTTTCCGTTGCGCTTTAGGAAGAGAGGATGAGTCCTTGTTTGTTGGAGTTGTCGTGATATATTTGGTCATTAATATTTGAGACCAAAATATGAACTTTTTTTGTCAAAGATAAATAATTCATTCATACTAGAATTGAAATATTAACATCTGATGCTACAATATTAAACGATAATTCGAGTTCAAATATATCCCAATGATAATACTCACGATCTGAAACATACGTCGTGACTGCACCGCATGTACATTATTATTACATACTCTAGGTAAATATGATTGACTACCACTTTGGAATGGTGGAATCCCAACTCAGGAAAAAACAGATCCACTTTCTTTCATGTCCGACCAGTAAATACCCCTTCTTTGGCTACCTAATGAATTAATTATGACCAAATATAGCCGATATAAGAAATTTCTTATGTCACTTAATACGACGGTCTAATATTATTCTTTTTCACTTTTAAATAAAATATCTTATATTCGATTATCGCCAAATGTGAATTTGAACCACATTATTGCTAGCTCATTATGAGGTTTAGCCCACTGCTCTAACTCATTAGTATAGATAACATTGTTTATTCAAATAATAAAAAAAGAAAGAAAAGGTTTTATATTATATAGGGCCATTTTCTAGTTCCACTTGCCAAACATCCATTAACCCCGTGATCATATTTTATCCCTATTATTAGGAACATCCATTTTCTTCAATTTCACGGCTTCCCACTTTCCATCAGTTATGCCATTAATTTCGAATTATCTGGATTGCTTCATACAACCTCAAAATTAATTGTGTTCTACAAATTACAAATACCATGCATACATGTATGCATATAAGTTTGTAAATATACAATTTAACCTTTTAGGGCTCATACAAAATTAAAAGTCAAAAACTTTTTAAAATTGTTTTTGTAAAGTCTAGATTTATTATTTCACTTCCTTTGTCAAATGTTGTAAATTGTACCACCATACTCTAATTTGATTTAAGGTTAAAATGCTACTTTAGGATCTTGCTACTGAAAATATCATTTCAAGAGCTTAACTTCTTACATCAAAGGTTTGTTCATACATATGCATTTCATGTCATTATTTCCAATTGATTCTGTCTAGTCAAAACTTCTCGTTGCTTTCATGCAAGCTTAATACACACTTTAAGACAACTCATATAGGTCATCTGACAGATTTTTCCCGAAAATGATTTTTTAGCCCTATATCTTTTCAGATTGCTTTTGCACATGACATGTGGCTTTTCTTGTCATCTTTCTTGTCTGAAACTCAGCCCTCTTTAAGAAGACCAATCTAGGGTTCATTTGTTTTTGGGGTTTGAGATTGGAAAAGTTTTGAGAGCTTTATTTTCATCTTCATCTCAGATCTCCTAGGAGTATCAAACATATTTTACGGGTAATGTTCTTCATCTAATATTTCTAAATCTATCTTTGAAATTGCTTGCTTAAATTCATTTTATATGCTCATTTTGGCTAGGAGTTTTACATTTTCAAAGGAGTTGATTTTAGCTTTGAGCTACCTCTTGTGTTCTTCATTGAAACTCAAGTCACAAAACCATATTCATGCATCAAATACCCAATCACTGCATATTAGGGTAGCATTGTCTTCATGGTTTTGATTTAATTTGGTGGTCAACTTCTTCAAGGTTCAAATCTTTAAACTGGCCCCATATTAGGATTCTCATAAGTTTCTTTTTTCAATTGTTTGACTAAAGAAACTGACTAGTCATTAAATCATATGCATTTGTTGTGTGTTGATCTCGGTGCCACAAGGTGAAGAGTTCATGAGGACCTGTCATCTTGTGAAGACTGGAAGCAACACATTTTCGGTGCCACAAGGTGAAGAGCTTAGGAGGAGCTACCACTTCACGAAGACAGAAGGAATCTGTCTCGTGTAAGGCAATATTTGTTAGAGACTAAGTTTATATTGCATATTATGAGCAATGAACCGAATTGTTGTTGACTAGAATGAATAACTTGTAGTGAATTAAGTTTGAGTGGTAGATTTGCGTTTGATTAATTGACGAATCTGTACTTTGTTGTCTGGTGAACTTTCTAGTCAATCCAGTATACTTTAATTCATAATTGCTTTGTCATTGTCATTTGCATAATGAACTAATATGTAAATGTGTTCAAGTTTAGGAATTATTGTTGTGAAACTAATATGGGCAGACTCTGATTAATTGAACATATTGGTCAATTAAGTTTTGTTCTTCCAGCTGCACTTTTTATCACCGACTAACTTGTAACTAATTGGCTAGTTCATTTGACTAGTTTACTGTGTAAGGTTAAATTTTTATTTGTAAGATATTCTATCTAGTACCCAATTTTAGTTTTCACTTGCAAGATTTTGTTTTCTTTCAACACTTCGATGCAGTTTAAAAATGTTGGTTATGAAAGTCTTGTAAACCAGCATGCTATGATGGGAGATGCAAAAGGGGCCTGAGCCTATCATGACCCCTCAGGTGGCTCTGCCACTGTTATAAGTTTATATTTCAGGTAAATATACAATTTTTGTCCAAGAAAAAGGTAAATATACAATTTAACTTTTTAGGGCTCATTCAAAATAAAAAGTCAAAATTTAAAGTCAAAAACTACTTGTTTTCACTTTCAAGCTTTTGTTGTATTCATTATTTGTTTATATTATCATCCTTCTTACTCCTACCTTACCTCTATATACTTTCCTCACATCTCAAGTATAAAAAATACGTAAAACATAAAATTAAAACAAAATGATTACCAAACAACCTTTAAATATTTATATATGCAAAAAAATCACATACCACAATACTATATACATGGTCCACATAAGGGGTTTGTATCGTGGATACCGAAAATAACTTCTTTAAGGATATTCCTGTAAAATAAAATGTAAGATTAATGCAGAATAAAATTAGGGATATCATCAAATAGCATATTGAAAGAGTTTCTTTTCACTCCCTGTGCATGTAATAGGGTTGTGCATTAGGTGATGTCTTATGTCACGCGTGTGAGGGGCTATCATACGTAGGGTTGCTTTGAACCAGAGAGTTTGTTTAATTCTCTGACTTCTGATGTAAACATTTCAATTCGTATCTAATAATATTTAATCTTCGGAAGAAAAAAAAAATTTCCCTCTTACCTTTTTTTTTTTTTTTTGGTTATGAGCATATTGTAAGAGTTAAGGATGATCAAAGAGGTAGAATACATTGAAATCATCAAATAAAACTCAAGTTTCCAAAATGATATTGCGATGGTGATCGTATTCTATTG
Organism: Pyrus communis; assembly: GCF_963583255.1. Lineage (NCBI taxonomy): Eukaryota > Viridiplantae > Streptophyta > Magnoliopsida > Rosales > Rosaceae > Pyrus > Pyrus communis. The sequence goes on along the minus strand of NC_084810.1, from coordinate 18,101,370 downwards.
GTTACGGTGAACATGATTAGTGCATCAACACATAAAATATAGTGATGCGCCAATTCCAATTGAGTTGATGACAAATTTAGGGTTGAAAGATGGATGTGTTTTCAAGCTTTGCATATTGGCATTGTTGTCAAATGAAAATTCAATGCTTGTCGGAAGACTTGTCTTTTCGGATAAGGAATATATAAGCTCGTTTGGAAGTACTTTTAAAATTATTGAAAACGTTTTTGGTGAAATTATTTTCAAAACCAATCATTAGTAAAAATTCAAGTAAATTCTAAAAAATCATTTTAAATGCTTCCTATAATAAGCATATATCTGGTGGTTCTTTAAAAAAAAAAACTTAGTGTTTTTGGAACTCAAATCAATTTTAACAAAAGTGTTTCTAGTCATTTTAAAAGTACTTTCCAAATAATTCCAATATCTCTTTCAACACTTTATATATCAATACAAGCTTTACATATGTTAATTTAGGACCGCGTCTCTAGAAATGAGATCTCTTAACAAAATAATATTATTTACATAAACGAGATCGAAAATATATACCCACGCCCTAGAAAATTTCTCTAGTTTGCACCTTTTGAAAGAGCTTTCAATTTCAAACCATCTTTATGCATGTTTGATTGTGAATGTACATGATTCTAAAATTTTTATTTAACAAAAAGCTTAAGCTCAATGCATAGGATATTCCAATCAAAGACAAGCCGCCTACAATACTTTATTATTGATAGTCATGTTTCATTAAAATCTTCGCAACCCTTTCTTTGCACCGCCATTCAAAAGTATATATGGAATCTTGTTGCTTTATCGACTGTGTATTTCGAGCCATCATTTTACAGGTTCAAACTCTCATTTTTTCACAAGCACCAAACTAAGATGAAAGTTACTTCCATTGTTTAAAACTCAAGATTTCAACTGCATTTAGCCCAATTGACCTTTTTATTTTTCTCTACTTTGTCAAGGTGCTTTTCTAGGATAATATATACTTGCAACAAGTGTACCACCAATAGGAATAGGATCCTTTCTGAATTCTCTTTGTGGGGATCTGGAAGATCAATTAATCGTGTTTGTTCATCATACATCGTGTAGTTAGAAATCATTTTAAAATTTTAATTTAAAATTAAATATAAATAGTACCTAACGAAAACCAATTGCACTATGTACGATAAATGAACACAATTAATTGATTCTTGAATCCCCAAAAAGAAAATTCAGAAAGGATCTTTGTCCCCACCAATAGCCCTGATTAGTCCATCATTCTTGTCATTATTTATTTTTTTATACTATTGTTAATGGTAAAAACAGTAATAAATACAATAGTTTGTTTACAAATAAAGTAAGTACACCTCCACCCACTTAGGCAATAATTGCCCCGTCAATTGGACAAACACAATTATTACTTTGGTAAATAGTAATTGTTTAAGCGTTTCTTTAACTCATAAACTAAACAGGGTAGGCAATTAGAATCAAAAAATTATTTTTAAAAAAAATTATTAAAATTATAAAAAAATTCTAAAAATCATCCTCTCTCTAGAAACCTCCTACTCTCTCCCCCTTTCTATCCCCTCGTCTTCTCTACCCCTCCTTTTCTCCCTCACTCGTATTTTCCCACACCACACCAACCACACATAAATACCAATTCATCCACAATACGCCTTGCATCCCCATCTATGACTTGTCAAAGAATAAAAGGTTTTCTCAGGATCGTCATCTTGAGCCGGAGGACTCTTGCAGCAGCTCATTGTCTTTATTTGGAAGGAACAATGACTCATCTGATGAGCCATCGGAGGGGGACATATTAGGCGTCGTATTTGAGTTTCAAGAGCTTGGTTCGTCTAATGGGTCGTCTTCAGTTGGAAGGAACAACAACTCGATTGATGGGTTGTCAAAGGGTGAGGAATCTGGCATCAAAAGAATATATAACGTGGTCAATGTCAGCCCGACATCAAGTGGACTCAGGCACAGAGAATTTAGCTGAGCCATATAATGAGCAACCTAATTTGCTATTGAATTTGCCATCCAAGATATTTGAACCTAAGACCTCTCATTTCCAAGTGAAGAAAAATACTATTAGGCTGTAGCAATTAGATAGGGTGGAAATGCTCTAATATGGTAGTTAATAATGAATTTTCCGTACATATTTCAATGAGTCATTAATAAAAACAAACAATTTGCTAAACGTGCTTTAAAAATTAACCAAAAAATTTTCTTGTATGTTTTATTTAGAATTTGATCAAAATAATATTATATGTAAAAATGTTTTGTTTGGATCAGAGAATGAAAGTGCCAAGTGGTTATAGTTAGACTTAGTGATCGTGTCGTGTTTGTGGTGTTCGTATTATTTTGGTGACATATCCGACACCTTAATGATTTGTATCGTGTCAAAGCTATTAAAATGAATGAAGTTTGCCCCGTTAAAATTAACAGATAATATAACCCGACTAGTTACCCGTTAAACAAAAAAAAAAAAAATTACGTCAACAAATAATCAAATAAAAAATGTCATACTAAATTAGTATCTACATACCACATTGTCACTAAATCAGTATCTACATACCCTAAACCCTAAAAATCCGAACGAAGATGTAGTTATCGTCAAAGCATGGAGGATGTGGCCACGAGCTTTGGCATGATTTTCACATTTTCATAGTTGGGAATACATTACTTTGAATTATTAACATTTTTAACTCTTCTTAAAAATATTGTTCATGGTTTGGAGGGTTTTAAAAATTTAAATGGCGATGTACCCATCGTCAAAGTATAGAGGATGCGATCACGAGCACTTGCATATTTGTTTCAAATTTTTCACACTTGAAAATCAATTTGTTAATGTAATTTGATTTTTCCTATAAAATACCAAACCACATTAGAAAATCCATAATAATTAATGTACAAGTGTGAAAAATGTGAAAGAATATGCAATTGTTCGTGATCACATCCGCTACACCTTGACTATGGGTACACATCGTCATTTGAATTTTTAAAACCCTCTGAACCCTCATGAAAACAAAAATTCATAATAATTAATTTACAAGTCTGAAAAATGTGAAAAAAATATAAAAACTCTCATGATTGCATCATCTAGAATTGAATGATAGTTAAATCGTCGTTGGATTTTTAAAACCTCTAAACCCTCATGAATAGTATTTTTGTTTGAGTGCAAAATTAATAAAAATTCATAGTAATTAAAGTACAAGTGTGATCAATAAAAAAAAACATAAATATACAAACGCTCGTAATGACAAGCTTTACAACGTTCGAGATGGGTCAACCCCAAAACTCCACACCATAATCCATAAACCCTAGATTTAACCGTCGATTGTCATTTACGTTTACACTCCATTCGTCTCACCTGATTTTGATTTTTTTTTTAGATTTTCTCTTTCGAAAACATGATCTTTTAGTGGATGCAGAAAGATGAACAGTTCGGATTGTTATATCACTTTGGGTTAATAATGTTTGTACTATACATACACTTAGTCAAGAAGGAGTAGTGTTACAAATTGTGCCTATTAAAGTAAGAGGGATCTAGGGGACAATTTTTTTAAGCTTTTTATATCAAATGGTCTCTGAGATTGGTCTAACTCCTAACTATAATCCTTGAAATTTAAAATTGCTAGAATTGGTTTTTAAGCTTGTTCACCGTCAATCATTTTGGTTATTCCGTGAAAAATTTAGTTAAATAAGAAACACAATGACAAAATTACCCTCAATTTTTGTCAAAATCATTTAGGCTCATTGTTTATTAAGTTAGGGGTATTTTTGTCATTATAGTCCTTATTTAACAAAGTTTTTTTACGAAATGACCAAAATGATAGATGATGAACAACCCATGGACCACTTCTATCGATTTCATATGTTATGAACCAAAGTGCGGAGTTATGTCAATCTCAAAAATCATTTTAACTAAAAAAAGCTTTCTTTTTATTTTACCATGGAAGAAGAAACGAGTGGATTGAAGCTCCCTACGTGTACCAATTCTTCATCACTCTCCAAGAGTAGTTTTTGGCTGCCATATATGCATAATGTCCGCGGATAATTGATTTGGAATCGACTAGTAACTCTCACCGATCCATGACAATAGCAAAAATGTATGGACAATCTATTTGGAAGAAGTTGTTTCTTTCTTTTCCCGTTTATTAGACTTTGGAATCTATTTTAAAGTTTACATGTGAAGTCCCAATCATGCAGAAAGGTATTTTATAAGGAAATGTACTCTTTGGCATGGAAAACCACACCTAATGGTGCTAACAATGCAAACCCTTGATATATAGGTACTTCATTATTTTGCACCTCCTCTCTAATATGAAGGCTGAGTTTTCTTTACTAACCTTTTAACTATTTATGTCTTTAACTTTCTTTTAATTACCTTTCTAGTAGATTTAAATCTTAAGTAGTTATCAAATTGGCATATGGTTTTGAACAATACTTGGTTTTCAAAAGATGAGTAGGAACTTCTATTCAAAATTTCTCAAAATTGTTCAATGAGTAGGAACTTCTATTCAAAATTCCTCAAAATTGTTCATTGTCAATTTATAGAACTTCATGTTTATAATCAGAACCGTTCATATTATAAATCACCCTATAAAGATCACCTCTGCAAAAAATCAATTAAAACTAAGGTCGTTTAATCATCGAAATGTTTCAAAACAAATGAACGGAATTGGTAAAAGCATTACAAACCGTCTATGTACTTGCTACAATAGATTGACTAAATGACCTTAGTTTTTTTTTTTTTTGCAAAGATGATCTTTATAGTGTGATTTATAGTATGAACGGTTCTGATCATAAACACAAAACTCTATGATTAAAACATTAAGAGTTTTAAGTAGGAGTTCTTACTCATCTTTGAGTAACCAAGTATTGTTTTATGATTTTACCTTTTTCCGTAGTTGACGGGGGATTCTATGTTTGTGAATGTTGACCTATATACCTAATTAATTTTAACTTAATTACCTTCTAATAGTTATCACATTGTAGATGAATATAACATAAAATGTTAGTGATTACGGATGTCGAGCGGTTGTCAACTTTTTGACAAGCAATTTGTTCCAATCCGGACGAAAGTGACCACGGAGTTCTCATTTGTCCACAGAGGACACATTATTTTCTTTTAATTTCCTGGCTGGTCAACATCAGAGAAAGCTTCAAAGCCACACCAATGTATTCAATAAAGAGAAAAACAAATTGGAGAAGGCAAAACTATGCACGTAATTCCATACAAGTTGATCATTTGATTGTATGCTTGTGAATGTGATCGAACATGCCTTGTTCCCAGCTCATTTGGAACATGCCCTCATCATTCGATTGTATTGTTCAGTGAGGAATGTTAGCTACGTTCTTCATTTACCTTCTCTAATTTGTTTTTCCTCCTCATTAAGTGCCATGTGGACTTCAATGACACTCCAAAATAAGTATTTAATGCTTTAAAAACTCGTAAATATTTTTCCTGTTTTATCCCTAATAAAACCTCTTTTTGCCTTCCATATTTCTGAACTTACTGACTCTTTCTTCTTCCTTAGTCGTTAGCAATTTTTAAGCAACCAATTTTTTGTCCATGGTCTTTTTTTTTATTTTTTTTATTTTTTTTTTAAGCTTTTCAATTTAGCATAATTTGCTCCATGTATCATTCTAGGCTCAAGTGCTGAGTTTGAATATCGCTCCCTTACTCTCATGCCTATGCTAAAATCACTTGGGTTTGCTTCCTTCTTAGTGAACTTAGGGTTCGATTGACTACACTGTGATACTCTGAGTGCCACCTATCTTGCAGCTAATCTCATTCATCATGCTCGCACATGTCATGTAGAACTTGATTATCACTTTGTCTATGAAAAAGTTGTTATTGGTATTCATCGTGTTTTGTTATATTCCATTTGTCGATCAACCGGCTAACCTCCTCACAAAAACCCTTCATCAGCATCGTCATGGACTCATTTTGCTCCAAATTTGTCCGACCAGGCTTGTCAAGTTTCGGGGGAGGGAAGGGTGTTAGATTAGCCTTAATTAATTCTGATTCCTCTCAGTAATTGTAGCATGTATTATAGAAATGTAATTTCCAATTGCAATTAGTGTAGAATTCCTACCTCAATAGGGATTAATATAACCTTGTAATATTTTCCACACATCAATCCAAAGAGTCATAATTCTACAGGTTTTGGCATTTTCCTTGCGGTTAGTTTGATTGTTTTCTTACCATAAACCATTGATAATAAGATTCATAAAGGCATTTGAACAAATATGTTACATATGCAATTTAACACCAACCCATTATCGTTCCCTGTATGTTATAATTTGAGGTGTTGAAATTTGTTGCCTTCTCACATGGCAGCATGATGGGTAAGAACTTTTTTGAGTTCTAGTTTCGTATGCCTTCTCAAAATTTAAACGTGTTTTCATAATTGTTAGTTGCAAGATCCTATCAACCTATATATGTTACACAGATACACCATACCCCTCACTACTTATTGATATTATCACCGACCTTTGAAATTGAGTGTGCTATTGACTTGTCCCTAGGAAACTCGCGTGGCATGTTGGGATGCACAATGTGATACGTAGTGCAGTCCAATTGAGCATAGCAATCTAATTGTTTGGCTGCTGCCATGTTGAGTCAGAATCCCATGAAGGAAAAATACAATCCCTTCTTATTTTGTTCAGAAGCAATTGATGAGATGCAGACAAAATCAGTTGTAACACATGTAGGACTTATCCATTTTGTAGTGGTGTTTGCTGGTCATTAGGACAAGAGAAATTGAACACAAAAATGGATTGCTATCATTTGTTGTTGGTGGATTGTTATTCTTCTTTGCCTCGGGTAATTATTATTTTAGGCTGAGAAAAATCATATGAAGAGTGAAAATTTTACGACAAGCATAAAAAAAAAAGGTGAGGAATTGTAGTATTAATTATCTGGATGCAATTTCTTGAATTGTTAGTTTTCAAACACTTAATCATGGGCAAAATGATTATTGCACTTCTTTCGACAAATAAATAAGCACTAATTAAGCTTGGGTGATTATTGAGGTTTTAGTAGTGACATGTTTTCTCAAAAGCAGCACAATTACGTCTGCAGCCCCCTTTTTTCTTCTCCTTTAAAATAAAATAAATAATAAATCTTCCTTTTCCTAATAAGAAATGAAAAATGTTAGATAGACCAATCTTTTAAACTATATATATATATATATATATATATATATATATATAAATTATATGATGTGTCGTTAATGAGAAATAAACAAGTTAATTAACAGCTAAATAATAATTTAATCATCAACAATCACGTCATATGATTTATAAAAATTTAATTTCATCAACAACCATATTATATAATTTATAAAAATTTAATTTATATAGATGGTCTCTCTAACATTTACCGATAAGAAATTGTATATAGTAAATGTATCATAATTTAAAAGCCATAAGGATGCTTTAGTTAATTTGACCTTAAGCACTTATTCACTTAGCTCAATTTGTCATATCCCAATGCTAATCAAGGACATGCAACCTCTTTTATTGGGGAACACAATACTAGCTAGTCCGGACAGTAAAATCATTAGGGTTGTTGTTATATATGATTGCTTCTAACCTAATTTGTTCAAAGTAACTTGATTGTAGAAAACCATCATTGAGTGTCAAAAGTCTAAAGCTTTAAGGGAATATTCAACATTGCGTATCAAGCTATAAAACCGAAAATATGTAAGACATGAAGAATTTGAGTTTTCAAATCTAGTACCTCAGAAAATTAAAACTCTAATACAATGTTAGACGACGATTAAAGTTGTTTAAACTAGAACCTCTAAAAGCATTAGGGTTTGTTACATGTTTATAACTTTGTTGAAGTACGACCCTTAGGTTTTAACATGTTTTAGTAGAAACTTCGACGTGAAATAATACTTATTTTGCTCATAAACCTATCCAGATACACTCCCTACGAACCAAGCTAGGCCGATGGTCAAAGTGGGTCCATAGTTTCATGACTAGGTTCTCACCAGAAGGAATGATTTGTAGTCTGACTGGGACAAATGGACCCATAAAATGTCTCTCAAAAGGAGGTTAAGATGTTCAAGAGGAAGAATATGGGACTCTGACTAAGTCTTTGGGACCGATCTGCTTCCCTTTCTCATTGATGCTGTCTGCCTTTTGGAGCTTAATTTATGTTTCATCTCATGAATTTGTTTACCACCCTCTCAAGTATGTATGAGCAACTACCAATAGACAAAAAAGCAAACTACATGAGACAATCTCAAGCCTATCTCTCAAACCTATCTACTTTATGTCATCGACTAATTGCATTAGTGAAAAATAAATCAAACATACATACATTGTTAGCAATTTGTGCACTAAAAGCACTAGTTATTAACTGGTTAATTAAGCTGGAAGAAGAACTGTCTTGATTAGGTTTCTTGCTTATTCTTTTCCTTTTCTGATTACTTTTTCTATTAAAGTTTGATTCAAGATGGTTAGTCAAATATTATGGCTCCGAAAGTGCATGAATTTTTTCATCGTATTCTAATCTCTTTTAGAATTCTTATGTTTCTTTTAATCACTTTTCCTATGTTTCAGTCAAGTTAAACGCCTTCATGTCATTCTTTGAACTTGCATTTCAGAATCTTCAAAATTAATTCATATTTCAAGTTCATTCTTCCTTCCATCAGATCAACTTTATTGGAAAATTAAGTTTTTTATTTTCTCACTACAAAGATAGAGATTCAAGCTCTAAACTCTGAAAAATAGATTCAAGCTTGAGTGCATAGGAGTGAGTACATTATTCTGGCCAACCAACCTAATTCACGTTTGAGAAAAATAAAGTGAATTTAGCTGTAGACAATGTTTTGGTATTTGAAATGGAAGCGAGATTTGTCAAGGCCCAGATGCTAAGCTCGGATCCTCAATAAAAGCATTAGAAGTTAAGCCCAAAACAAGCTCATTGCTTAAATATTTTTTAATAAACGCTATTATCTACACTAAGGGAAGAGTGATGTTTAACCTCACAATGGACTAGCAATAATATAGTTTAAATTCTCCTTTGACGAGAATCAAATCTAAGATCTATCACTTACAAATGAAGAAAAATATCACTAAACCGTAGTACTAAGTAGCCTATTCCTTAAACATAAGCGTTACACTCTTCACAAATATGCACGTCTCTTTGAAAAATGTAAAACTACTCCTTATTTTTCAGGCTAACTACATTTTAAACCTCCAAGTTTGAAGTGGTTTTCTAAATGGCCTATGAGATATCAATTTTTTCACATTGCACTCTAAAGTTTTAAAATTGTATCAATTTATGTGATTTATCTAATGAATTACTTGAATTTTCATTAAATTGGTGAAATGCTGAGATGGAATCCATAATTTAATTGATATGTAAGCCAGGTTTCCACCATATTGACCATAAGTTGTACAGACGCTAATATTTTGGTTCACCTTCAAAGTTATGCTAAAATGGTTGAGTAATACTAGGTGACAAAATGTCAGTGTAGTCTAAGTTTAATTAGGGGCAAAAGAAAAAGTTAATATCAAATGTGGGATGTGTATGAAAGTACCCGATTTAAAATTTTTAAATAAAATAAAATAAAAACGCAGAGCAAAGATGTACAGAATTCGAATTCATTGTCGGATAGAAGAGAAGTGAGAAGGCAAAGCAAAACAGGAACACAACTATACAAGTTTGTCATGTAAAATTCTATATAACTTGTTGATCAATCGAGAACGATTAATCGATTTCTAAGTATAATTGTGTAAATAAACTGACTGATAATTCTTCAATTACCAAAACCCTAATTCTCGACTTTGTTCTTGATCTGCGCTAATTTTTCAACCTAGAAACAGTAAATACTTATATATTTTGTGTGTTTGATAATTTTGCAGACAAGAGTCGTATTGTAGCCATAGAAGTAGAAAGCACTTTCGGGAATGAAAACGCTTTTCGTTACGATTTGTGAGGGAGAAAATTTTCGCCTCAAATTGAATTGACGAAAACCTACAGACACAAAAAGAAGAGACATACGGAGTTAGATTAACACCGCTATGGTGTTAGCCAAACGGCCTCCAATGCCTAAGTTAAAATGGCTATAGGAAGTAATAAGAGTGTGGTAAGAGTTCTTGATTACCAAAATAAAGTGGTTGACCTTTGGCTATTTAAAGAGAACTGAGGAGTTAACCCTACTCCAGGTTCATTAAACTTGTTAGCAAAGTGTCACCCGTAAGTTTGTGAGTGTCAAGGAGAATGACTTCTTGCTCTCGACAAACTTATAACCCAGGTTATGAGTTATCATGTTGAGAAAATCACGTTCTTACTTGGCTAAGATTAAGAGCCTAATAACATGCAATTATACTCGATGAGCCTTATTATGTTTTGATAAGAGTTCAATACCAAGTAGGACTATATCGAAACCCTAATTAATATGAAATATCTGGGTATCAGTTGATAGGCCTGATATCAAGGATGATTGACTATATATTAGGAGGTCCCTGCACTCACAACACCTATCCCTTTCAAGCGAAACCCTATTCTAAGCTGGAACTTTTTGGCTGTTGAGGGTAGAAAACCTTCTTCTCATTTCCTGCAGTAATGGCGAGTTCTTCTTTAGGTAAGTATACTCCCTTCACGTATGCATGTTGTAATATATATATATATATATATATAGATGTGTGTGTGCGTGTGTGTGTGTGTGTGTGGGGTTCTATGCATGTAGTGTTTTAACGGCTTACATGTGGTATCAGAGCACACGTTGTTGTGTTTAGAATCGTTATAAGCACAAGAATATAATTAACAAGTTTTTTTTATCCTGATAAAAGACTTCCGCATTTTTAAACTGATATAATTGTTGCCTATTACAAATATACACTATGTTATTAAACTAACATCTTAAACACACATATATTTATATGTATACATATACATGTTCTGCAAAAAATTTCTTCAGGAAAGCGAAGGAGTATCTCCAGACCTTGGAGAACCAAAACCAAATGATTTGCTGTCACTAAATGACTTGACAGACAACTCTATTTTGTGAATCATGATCAATTTCAACTCAAAAATGTTTGTATCATGTTTTTAATTTATCTGTTCAAGTTGAACATAATGATTAAACTGATGGTGAATATATATATTGAGATAATTCTAAAGAATTCTTATATTCAATCATGTTTAAATTGGTGTATAAGTGAGATGCAAAATTAATATTGATGCAATTTTATCTGCTCAAAATTGTTAAAATTGTGTCGCATATATGAAACTTTGTATTTCAATTGTGCAAATCCTAATATAATCAGTCTTCGATCCAAAGATGTGACTGAAATTATATGATTTTGATACCATTAATTGTTCATATTTTGGACTTTTAATGATGAACTTATGAGAATAAATAACGAACATTATGGTTGATGCAGCTATGACTTCTCTTCACTTCTCCAACATTGAAACCCTAACTGGTTCCAACAATAAGAAGTGGAAAGAATACCTGGAGATAGCTCTTGCCATGATGGATTTTGACTTGGCCTTAAGAGAAGACAAACCTACTGCAATAACTGATACAAGCACAGCAGAAGAAAGATTGAAGTTTGCTTAATGGGAAAAGGTAAACAGAATGACTCTTATGATTATGAGGACGGCCATGACAAGCAGTGTGAAAGGTGGCATTCCAAAGAGTGACAGTGCATAAGAATTTTTTGATGGCATTCCAAAGAGTGACAGTGCATAAGAATTTTTTGATGTAGTGGGAAACAAATTCAAGGAATCAGAGAAAGCTGAAACTAGAAATTTTCTCACAAACTGACATCCATGAAGTTTGATGGTGTTGGTAGTGTGAGAGAACGCATTCTAAAAATGTCAAACATAGCACAAAAGCTGAAAAATTTGGAACATCCATTGACAAACCAGTTTTTAGTGCATATGGCGTTAAATTCCTTACCTGCATAGTAACACTCAGAAAAAAAAAAAAAAAAAACCTGGGACATTAATGATTTAATTTCCATGTGTGCAAAGAAAGAGTTGAGGCTGCGAACTGATAAAATGGAGACTGTGAACCTTGTTCACACTGCAAAGGGCAAACATATTGCAGTTGATCAGTCATATGTAGCTGCTGGTAAGCATAAGAAAAACTCAAAATTTTCTTCTTTTAAAAATACTAACCCCCTTAAACGATCTCAAAAGTTTAAAGTCACTCCTGAAGCACCAAAGCCATCGTTATTTCTGCAAAGAAGTTGGTCACCTAAGGAAAGATTGCACTGGTTTTAAAAATTGGCTTGTTAAGAAAGGTAATGAAATCAAAGTTTATGTTTGTTTTGAGTCAAATTTAATTTATGTTCCTCCTTTTAGTTGGTGGTTTGATATAGGTTGCTCAATTCACATTACAAATACCTTGAAGGGCTTCTCAAAACTGAGGGAGAGAAATAATGAAGTGTACAATGTTTTTGTTGGGAATGGGAGCAAAGTAGCAGTTGAGTCCATTGGCAATGTTTCTTTAAAGCTTTCTTCTGGTTTCATTTTGTTTTTTAAGTCCAGTACTCTAAGTTAGTTAAATATGGTTATACTTTTATTAGAGACAATGAAAGTGTAAGACTTTATATTCAAATAAATTGGATACTTTGCTTCATTATGATTCCCTTCATGTTGATATGTGGCAATTACAATGTGATTATTTACATGACTGCTTTACAGTTTGTCATATTGGTTCCAAGAGACTATTTCAAATTGGAAACTCTCCTACAATTTCGCATAAAAGACTTGGCCACAAATCCAACGAAAGATTTGTGATTTTAACAAAACAAAATCTCATACCAAATTTGGATTTTTAAAAGCTCCCAACTTGCATTGATTCTTTCAAAGGGAAAATGACCAATACCAGAAAATTAGGATCCACAAGAAGCAACCAACTTTTAGAGATAATACATACAGAAGTGTGTGGCCCCTTCCCAAACAACATAATCTATGGAAATTCGTATTTTGTCACCTTCATTGACGATTTTTCAAGATATTGT